>NW_015151633.1:38199-79826 GCF_000732505.1 Cyprinodon variegatus
ATCTATCTATCTATCTATCTATCTATCTATCTATCTATCTATCTATCTATCTGTCTGTCTGTCTTTCTGTCTGTTTTTAATTTGAGCATTTAATTTTTAGAATTTTATGCTTTCCATCTCAAATACAAAAACAACATAAATATTTTGCCTGAAAGTTAGTAAGGAAATTTATACAATATAAACCTGTATTATAAAACTGGAGCTCCTCTACTTAACTACCTCATAATCACATTTAAACATTGATGAATTGGGAACAAAATACAGAATAAAAATGATACACTGACTGACTTAATTAGTTTTATTTTGTTTTCATCAAGAGCCTTGAGCTGCTTTGATCAGGTGTGGGAAAACAGCTGATCTCATGCTGTTCTCTACATCCAATCTGTTCCTCTGCATGGTTTGGATGTGTTTCAAAGCTGAAGATGAACTCAAGAAAAACTTACTTTTTAGTTGAAAAAAGCTTGTTTTATTTTTATTTTTTTGTTGGGTCCTCACAGAGCAGAACAGATCTCAGCCTTATTTTATTTTACTACCTACAGTAAGAAATCCAATATTTTCATGTACCTCTTGCAATTCACTCGTGGACCGCTAGGGGTTCCCTTCAGGGAACTCTCTGTTATAGTAATGTGTCTTTCAGCCATCTAGGTCTGGGTTAAACTGAGATATGTGGATGTTCTCCTCTTTTTTATGCATTCACTCACTACCATGGCAACAGAACTATTCTGTGGGACGCTACCACTACTGTGCTTCACAGCTTGTGGAGTTATTTGTTTTCTTCGTCCGAAATCATAACCTTGGCTTTTCTTATCCCCTAACAAAAGGCTAGGTCTTTTTTCTCTAAAAGGTATTAGGATTTTGCATGTGAGTAGTTAAAAATTTCAAAGCTTGAAGGATCGGGTTGTTTGTTTCCTGGGGGGGACCCTGTTAGTCGATTCTGATGTTAAGCTTGTTTTACTGTGGACAAGGAAACTGGTGTTCAAACAGCTCTCAGTTATTGGCAGGGATGTCCTCAAACATCCTGTCTAATTTCCTTCCATTAGCCAGTTTGGGTCACAGATGAGTGAAGATTAGACTTAGTTGTTTGTTTATCCGACCATATATAGATACAAACCTGAAAAAACAGATTTAGGAATTGTTTTTGTTTCCAGAAAAGGAAATAAAGTTTTAAATGCATAATTACAATTCCATTTTTTTATTTCTATGTTGATCTTTAATACAAGTACATTTTAATATTCAATTTCCTGTGACCCTTCGATAAACGGTTTCACATTCGACATTATTAGATATTAAACAAACATAGAATAGATATATAGCTTTGTAAAGACAGGTTACATAGATTACATCTTTTTAGATCCTGTCAGTTGCTTCCACCAGTTTAAACGATCTAGATCTCAGCTTGCCCCTGCTGAAGTGTTGGGGGGCCTAGTGCTTAGGGCATTGAACTTTGAATCCAGAGGTTCTGAGTTCGAACTCCACTCCCACAGGCTGCCCCTCTGGGTCCCTGAGCAAGACCCTTAACCTCACACTGCTCCCCGGGCGCCACACAATGGCAGCCCACTGCTCCCTAAGGGGATGGGTTAAATGCAGAGAGTGAATTTCATTGCTCTGTATTTGTGACAGTGTAATGACAATAAAAATATAAAAATAAAAAAGCTAAAGCTATTCATGCACACACAAACTGGAGAAAGTCACAGAGAAACTTCCTACTTTGCCTGTCATTCAGTCTCCCTACATTAGACAAATGTTCTGCTTTTTCTTCTCCAATCACTGGGTTCATTCCCTGTCTTTGACTGGGGTGCTGGATGCTATTTCCGTTCCATCGCCTGATAAGAGGAATGACGTGAATGAGACTGGCTTGCCTGACAGCACAGGGATATTCCCCGGAGGAAGATCGTGCTGAAGTCTGATCTCTGACTTTTGAACCCTTGTTCTGAAGAGTCTTTATGAGCCGTGACCCTCAGAGTAGCCACATCCCCTCAAACACAACAAGGTCAAAATAGAGTTTCTTGAACTCAGTTTTTTTGCTTGACTGTTGGGAAAATCTTTGAGTGTCGAGCATCACTGTTGTAAATGACTGCCTAAGCATGTGTGTGGGCCACTATTTGGGAAAATAAATCTGCAGGGAGTTAGCCAAACACACAGGATGAAATGTTTCTGCTTACCTTTCTTCCAGCACTTTAATCTTTCCATCTTTGCAGCCTCTTGATCTCCTAATGCACTTTTTTCCTGCTGTATTATGCTGGTTACTGTTTCAGGGCAAACATCACTGTTGCTTCTGTTGTTGATTTTGTACAGAGCAGGGCTCCCTGTAGGGGTGTCTGACAAGGCAGACAAAGATCTTACTTTAACTTTATGTTTTCCTGATGGTTTTACAACTTCCTCTTTCTGCCGTAGCTTCAAACCACCCTCAGGTGTTGCCATGGACACATCTGATCCAGGATGCTTGCAAAGACCGTGTTCTAACTGGTGAGAAATTAGTTTTGTGTCGCTGTGGCTCAATCCAGCGAAGGGTTTCAAGATCACATCAGATTCCTTTGTTAGGTTTACTGATTCATAGCTAGATGGACGGTGAAATCCAACGTTCTCCAAGGAATCATTGCTTTTCACAGTTTCTTTGCAGTGGTTAAAGAAGTTACCTTGATGATCTTTTTGAGCCTCAAATGGCCCTCCAGATCTTACAACACCCTCTTCACTCAGTCCAACCTCCTCCAAAGCATCTAGCAGTTTGATCCCCCCCCTCTCAAAGGGAACTGGGTTTTTAATTGCTGCTACATACGAGTCTCTGAATCTACATTTTAAGTCCAGATCAATTAACTCTTGATCAAGCTGTTTTTGGCTGCACGGCTTGCATGCATCTTCACAGGTTTGTCCACAGGGACTGTTTTTTCCAGGTGGGATGGGTGGGGGTGGTCTCACGGGCTTGGGCAAAACTAAATTAGGTTGGATTTCTTTATCCACAAACTCCCTCCCTTTAGCAAGGTCCACCAGGTCCACATAATCCCCCTCCATCTCCTGATGGGTAAGACTCTCCCAGGTGTTGGGAGAAACCCAACCCACTGGCTTGTTTAGTGGTTTAGACCCTGATCTGGAGGACTGTCTTTCACGGTCCATTTTGATGAGTTTGGAAGATGTGTGTGCAGGTCTCAGGGATGCTGACATCCTGTATTCTTGCGGAGGAATAACCGCTTCCACTGGGAGGGTGGACGAGTTGAAGTGGGAAGAAGCGGAGGCCTTCTTTGACTGAGGTGCTGTTTCCCTACAGGTGGACTTAGTCTTAGGCCTGTCCAAAAACTCAGGGACAGCAATTTCAGCCCACGGCAACTTGATTACACCCTGGTCTGTGCAAAGAAGACAACGAGATAGAGGAGTCCCCTGGCGTCCTTCGTTGATATCCTGCAGCCACTCCTCAGTGAAGAGGCAGGGGTAGGACGTCTCAGGGATCGGGGTCTCCTCAACTTCTCGACACTCCTCCTCCAGAAGGCTTTTCAGGACGATCCGTGCAGCTTGGTCCCCAAAGGGTTCCACCTGGAGATAAAAGTCTCCAGGACGCAACAGCAAAGGGTTCACAGAGGCTAACTGGATGACGGTTTTGTCATGGAGACAAAGAGGCCAGCCCTCGCAGCGGAAAACCACATCAGAGTAACCAGACTGAAATAGAAAAAGATTATTGTTAATAAAGACAAAGAGATGTTTCATTTACTGTTTTTATTGCTTACAAGGATTAGGGACTTAATATTTAGCATACATGCAGAATCTTGGCCAATAAAGCTGATTCCTATTTCAAAGTTTGTTTTGCTGTCATGCTTCACTATCAACAGTCTATAGTTTAACCTTGAAGCATTTAACAAAAAAGGATAATTTGATATTTACTACAGTCATCAAGCTTGTAAATATAAATACAGCTGAAGGGAAAAATGCTGCTGCAGGGCCAGCAGGACCAAAACGAATGTTAATTTAGATATAAGGATCATCAAGTTGCTATGATTTATATTATTTCTCTTGCCTCTATAACATTGTTGCAAATCTACAGCCTAAGTGAAAACGAAGAGTGTGTTTTATACATTCATACTCACACATGCAGCCTGCTGCACCGACTCCAGTAAGTGTTTGGAGGGGATAAGGAAGTCCAACAGGCATTGCAAAGCATCGCCTTGGTAACGTTCATCGATGGTGCGAAATAACTGGCTGAGGACGATCGGTGCCGTAGCCTCAAAAGGTGGGAAGAGGGCCGACAGGGCACTCTGGATGGAAAGGTCCAGAGATTGTGGATTCTGGGAAGAGAGAAAAAAAGATAAGAATTATATATATTTCCTTTGACTTGCTGTTATGGGGTTAGAATGGTTCTGAGGATGTATCTGATTACTGATTCTGATTAACTTTAAACAACTACACACCAGAAATAAAGATATAATTATTATTATAATTACCTACAATCTTAATAACACATCTGAATACTTACAGTACTGTGTTGTGAGGCATTCTTATGGTTGGGTTTATATAATTTTATGGAGCCTAGGTGGAAGTTCAATTGAATAAACTGATTAATCGCCTTCATCCGCCTCCGACATCAGCTAATAAGCTTTGATCACACCTCAACAAAAGCCCAATCAGCATCCAGACTTTATCTTAAAAGGTCTCCAAACCACAACTCCTTCTGCTACCCAAAGAGCAGGCAGTGGTGTCACTATGTCAGACTTAGATTCAGATGAGCCTGTTTCATCCCACCTCCAGCCCCTCCACCACCATTGTAGCTAAAGCTTCATCAGAGTGTCATTCCTCCAAGACTCTTACTGCTTTCCTTGTCTCAATTCAACCGGTCCAGCAGAAGACCACCACATTGAACCTGGTTCTGCCAGAGGTTTCTTCCCAATGGGGAGTTTTTCCTCTCCACTGTCACTTCATCCTTACTCATCATGGACAGGTTCACGCAACCCGTGTTATCCAAGCTTCCAGGTCCCTGAGTGAAGCACTAGTATCAGCTCACACAGTGGATCTCTCCATTCATCTCAAACACAATGTCATAGACTGACCAACTTCATCTACCCCCACTAAACCACCAGTTTCAGGCCCGGGGGGAAACATCCCCATTCTTTACTCCTATTCATGCATATCAAAAAAACTGGCACTATGTAATATGAGAGAGCGCTATGAAATGAAGCTAATAAGGACCAGTTCAATTTTAGATATTTAAATCCAAGAGGTTACTTTGTATTTAATGTTATTTCACCATGCAGTACAGTATGTAGCACATTATGCCAGCTTCTTACCCCAACTTCATAACAAAGGCAAGGGAGGTTCCTCTGTTTAACGCATCAACTGCAATGAAAGCATGTGAAATGCTCCATGCGCTAAAGAACAGCAGGTCATAAGTCTGGGATTTTTCTCCCACTGAGCTGAAGGATTCTGTAATATTTCTTGTGTTGATTTTACTATTGATTACCTGACCTAACACTAACCTCACTCTCTCCAATTCTTCCAAAGATTACACCCTGAATTCTTTCCTAGATCTTCCTTTCTTTAAACCTCCTAACGCTCCATCACTCCACCATCTAATCCATCCTGAAAAACCTTTTGTTTTTTTGTCACATGGACCAAAATACTCTGCTGACTTCTTCCTGGCTCCAATCCCAGACATCCAGACATATCAGTTCCTTGGTGTTCCTTGTATGTCAATAAACCTCTTAAACTCTTGCCATTCAGATGTTTGCCTCCAAACATGATGCAGCTACACATAGTCACAACTTTCTATACCAGCATAAGCATTTTAACTAAAAGCATACAAAAATCAGTTGGATTTACCCTTACAAACACATTTGATAAAACTTTGCAGGATAGCTGTTAAAGCATCATTAATTGGAGCTTCATTCGAGCAGCAGAGGTTTTACAACCAAAGCTCCACATCAGCAGTGTGAGAAGCACACAGTCAGCTGTTCAGATTTTTTCATTTCAATCCCTGGCCCAGACATTTACTCCTTCCTTTCTTCCTTTGTCCGGTGCTCAAGTTGGAGGAGCATTTTACAGTCTTGGCAGCTGACCACTGGATCAGCTCCCTTTAAGATTTACACATCAAACAGGGACTAAGAAAATGACGAAAAAGAAAACAGATGAAAGTCTCTCAGCACCAAGGAAGTCTGCAGGAAGAAAGAGAGCCGGACACAGTGTCAGCCCAGACTAAAAAGACTAAAAATGTAACTCAAAAAGTAAGCATTAATAAACAAAAAATCTGAATTTGCCTTTAATTTAAAGATAACGGAAGCCCCTAAACTTTAAAGTTAGATGAAAACATTTTATTTTTCTTCGCTTATGTGAGATTTCATTAATCACATCCACTGAAAAAAAAATGTGTGAAAACAAACTAATTTCAATCAACCTCAGTTTTACATTTATGCATATGCAGTAAATTAACAGACAGATTAATAATGTAATTTGGATGTCTGCATAGTTGGATGCACTTTGCAGCGAGGGTCCTGCACATGTTCTGATCCCAGCCTGCAAACTTTCTGCATGGAGTTTTCATGCCTCCATGTGCATGCATGGGTTCTCTTCTTCCAAGAGTCCACAAAAAAAAAACCTGTAAGATTAACTGGTCTTTCTAAATTACCCTCAGGCATGTGCATGGTTGTATGTCCCTGTGTTCTCCTTTGGTGGTCTGGCAATCTGTGCATTGAGCAGTGGAGATAGATATTTCTATTGCTATTAAATAAAGACGGAAATAATTTTTGATACTGTGGGATGTGTTTTAACTTTTTGCTACATTTAGAGAAAACCTTAATTTAAAAAAAAAGGCTAATGTTAAACTCTCTCTTTATAAACCAATGCCATAAACAAGATAAATAGAACTATAAATTACAATGAAGAATGTTTTTGTATTACTTGGATGTGATTTTATAGAACGATTTTAACTGTGAGTCATTAGAAAAAGTCCCGATGGTCCAAAAAACTCAAGAACAAATACCCTTTAGTGCAACACAATAGATGCTTTGCCAACCTTTGATCCTTTGCTGTGCTTACTGGGAATCTGGCAAAAAGTTTTGGAATCTAGAGATGGGCAAATAAAGAAGGAATATCTTTGAACCTTTTGGATTAATTTTTAGAACACATGGGAAAACATAAGCGTTTTTAATGGTCTTTTTTTTTTATCTTTTTCACAGAGATGAATAATTTTATCCTGTGTTACAACAGAATGCTCACTTCATTCCTTACCTGGACACGGCTAATTTGAGTTAATATATTTGCAGCTGACCAGGGTTGTCAAATGATCAAAGTGAAAGGGGGATGCCTCTTTTAATCGCAAATGCCCTCAAAGACGCAACTGTCCGCAAAACAGTTTTAGGTCAAGTGCTACATGAGTAGCCAGTTTTTACTGTGCTTTTTGTGAAGTAATCCTCTCAATGCCTGGAAGGTTGAGGTATCAGCTGCAGCTGTGCTATTAGTAAAGACCAGCTAAGCACGTGGAAACAATTCAGATGAAAGGGGAGCATCTTTAAAACATTTCAGTGAACCCATCAGAGCATAAGCTTGGCTTTGAGATGGGGATGTTTAGAGATCTGAGATTAGATTAGTGAAATAGCCGAGCACTTTTGATCTGGCTGTGCAGTACGGCAGCAACAAAGGTTAAAATAAATCTGCAGCTTTGGCATGTTAGGTGGCTGTGAATTGTTCCTCCGAATTAAGCTTTCAATGAATAAAATTGCAGTTTATTTTTATAAAGACAGGGATCTTGAAGGTTTATTCTGCAGATATGTTGAACTTTATCTTCAAAGCTGGGGTTTCCCCTTTTTGTTCAGAAATAATTAATAGTCCAAACCATCAGCTATTGATAATACTGGGAAATAGAAATCCTGATAAAGCACAAGCAGCTCGCCTCATTGGCCTAAATTTCAGCACTAACTGTGGAACTTCTTTATTTTCTTCTCTAAATAAAGGAAACAACTGCACACAATGTAACAACCACATAAATATGCATTTAATGATTCCATGAACACGGAATATTTAGTTTAAAGACACAAAAAGAGAGCAAAAAAAAGAAAAAAAAGAGGTATGTTTCACATTCACACAGTAATATGATAAATAATAATACCATTTGCGATAAAATAGATGTAAAACTAATTCATATTTATATATTCGATTGTTATTGGAATCCTTAGCTTAGTGAAGTCAGTCCATAGCTATTCTTAACATGATTACTGCCTAGAACAGAAATTTGCAAATTGATCTGTTATTCAATTCTTGCTGACATGGAGTAAAGGCGTCATATAGTTATAGAACTGGTGCAAACAGAAACTGAAATTAATTACTAAAAGGTAAAAACTCTGGAATGCCAAGATTGCACAATTTACATTATTATGTTCATTTAATATGTTTTCCTGTCTTGTGTTTCTACAGTACTGTATATATTAGCTTTTGTTAATTCTGATTAGTCTGATTGTTTCTCACGAGACATGCTATGCTGTTTTACTATAATATATACAATAAACTCACTATAAATATATTTGATTTGATATTTCAGGTTTTGATGTCAATTTGATGTACAGGAAAACCAATAGTCTACTGGCTTAAAATGTAATGAAGCGATTCTTACTCAAACCACAGCTGGGGAAATTAATGATATGTACATATAGAAAAAAAATACAAATCAACCTAATGTAGATATAAAGGAAATATTTTATCACTGCTAAAGTCAGCTGCATAATTTTTCATGTTGCAATGGTTTTTGAAAAGATATAAAATGTAACATAAAAATGCAAAAGTTAGTCAAATTGACTATTTATGTTAAAGATGTAATACTGCTTTAAGACAGCAGGAATTCTATTCATGCAGTTAGTTCTCAGTAACCTGCTGTGTTACAGTTAACCCCCCCATCCAACAAAGGAGCCTTCTTTAAGCCTGTTTCTGGTATGGCCTGATGGCCTAAGCAGGTCCTGAGGAGCTCAAAGTAAACAGAAGCACAGCAGCTTCAAAGACCTCACACTGGTAAGACGGAACAACTGGCAGACACCAAAGCATCTGTCTGCACTTTAGACATGAAATGTTGGAAACAAATGTAAGAGATATTCAACTGTTGTTTATATGAACAACGTAATAACACCTTAAATCTTTCAGCTATGTTTAACATTTGCAATGACAGAGAGCTAAAATGAGTTAACATTCTCCAGACAGTGCAGGATACTGGATTCAATTCAATGTCAATATCTAAGCACCTCCAGTTTTCTCATTCTGCACCTCTGTTAGTCACTGCATTTCTTCCTTTTGCTTCATTTTCCTGATTGTGTACATCTGTCACAACAGCTTGCGAAATGGGGAGTAAAATATTTTGGAGGTAGGCTCTTGAATGATAATGTATAACAGCTGTTTAAGACTCACGCAACCTCTAAAATTTAGGTTCTACTTTATTCTTTGCAACTAATATTATACGTGACAACAAAAAGCTGAGCATGTTTTTATTCTATTTGGTTTAATTTTTAGAGTTCATGAATGTTTTCTGCTCTCCGACAGGTTCAGAAGTTCTTCATGTTGAATTAATTAATAGGAGACTAAATCTTTATATAAAACCATTGCTGTCAAGCTTAAACAGTCAGATTTTTCTGAAGTTTGTCATTAATTGCAAAATTCTCTGCATTGTGGTGAGTGAATAAGACCAGAGGCAAATATATGATTGGATGTACCAAGAAATGCTTTGATTTTGAAAAAGTCCAGCCTGATCTAGAGAGTTCCATATTGTCAGTAATTAGATGCTGCATCTAATATGAATGCATTTTTAAGAGTAATTAACAGCCCATTTTATATTTCTGGTTAATTAATCAAATGCACTATTTCAACTAGGGGTGGGCAAAGATTTGCTTTTTGCAATATAATTGCAATTAAGAAAAATGCAATTTTCAAATTGCAGGGGCACTAAATTTTTAATCAAAATACACTTAATGACAAAAGTAAGACACTAAATTTCTCCTTCCAGCCCTTTACATGTAGGTGGCAGTAATATAATTAAAGTGGGTATGCTGTCACACAGAAGGGAAGACAGAGTTGCAGCTAGAACCTAGATTAATGCATTAGAGTAAAAAATAAGAACTTGTTTGTGCAAGTTTAACATTAAAGTCCTGCAACGCTGGACTCTGGAAAGGTCATGAAAAAAACTGAAACCCTGGAGTAAAACATGGATTATCGCATTAAAATAGCAATATTGGTTGAAAATAATCTTAATTTAGATTTTTAGCAAAATAGTTCAGGCCTACTTTCAATGGAGAATCAGTCAGAGCTGGGGTTTGTGGTATGGAGTAAAATAAATGTCAATAAAAATATATGTGGAGGTTTTGTAAATGTTCGTAAATGTTAGTCAATGAACATGAATCAATTTGTATTTCTTCCTTGTCAGCTCTTACATATATGAAGCATTAGATCTTTCTTCTGTGAGAAAATAACTTTAGAAGTCATGAAAAAAGTAACAAACTTACAACTTTACAAAAACTACAAAAACAAATCACAAAATAACGAGAACAAATGTAGAACCCTAGAAAAAGTTGTTAGACTCCTTACCAGTTGGTAATGGTAATGCTACTGAAAGATTGCCCAACAAAAATCAAGAAAAAGCACAAAACACAACTATCAAACTAATGTTATATCTTTGTTGGAATGTTGTTTTCATTGAATGCTCATTAAAACATGCAGTTGATGATTTCGTTATCATCATCTTTCTGTTGTTTTTTTTATTTAATGTCAGGTGAACGACCACAGCTGTATTATCGCCACCATTTGCTAAGCAATGAACAGCTTTATCAGGGTGTATAGATTCGTATATTTAAGTTGTGATTCTTATTTGTAAATTTGTGATTTGAATTTGTAGTTTTGTAAACTTGTAACAAAATTGCATTTTCACAGAATAAACATGAATATAGGATTAAAAATCAGTAAATAAAAAAAAAAAAAATAAAAAATCTTAACTGTAACCTTAACATTTATTGACTTACATTCGCAAATTCAGACACCTTCACATATTTGTTTACTGACAGTTATCTTAACCCATAACTGGGGTTTTCTTCTGCAGCTTGTTCTCAAAAGTAACTTATAACAACCTGAGTCCAAGTCTTAGGGTCTGTTTGACTTAAACATATAGCCAGCTAACATTATTTGTCATTTTAAGCATAAAAAAAGGCAATTATTAGAACTTTTTTTACAACATGAAGTAACATTACCTGATTTGAAAGCTATTTTTGTTTCTAAAACTCTATTCCAAGTGTTGTGTTTAAAAGAGGGCTTATATTTTAACCCTCCAGCATCTCATTTGCTGAACAGTCATTTTGATGTTGAATTAATTTTAGTGTATGGGTTACACTGCAGAAAGAGAACTTTTAAAATGTTACTACAAAAAATGAAATGAAAAAAAGTATGTAATAGTTTCTTTTTTTGTAAATTCACTCTCTGCATTCAGCCCATCCCTTTGGGGAGCAGTGGGCTGCCACTGTTACTGCCGGGAGAGCAGTGTGGGGTTAAGGGTCTTGCTCAGGGACCAGAGTGGCGACCATGGGAGTGTGTGAACCAAGAACCTCCGGGATTCAAGCACAATGCTTTAACCACTGGGCCACCACTCCACCATATAAAATGGACAATGGCTATCTTCTGTATAATATCAAGGTCTGTTTTTTTTCTTTCTCCATGTACTGCATGTTGTGACAGCTTCACAGACTATTGGCAAACTGCTACTTAGTGCTGCCAGATAAACAGAAAGCACCTTCCATGAAGTTTTAGTTGACACTTCAGTAGACATGTTATACAGTATGAAATAATTTGGTCCATTATAGTTTTTAGTCAAATTCTAGTCAGTCTTAGACAGGATTTTTTTTTGGCTGCTGTGTTGGCCTGACGTCATCTGATGAAACAGCTGCAATCAAGAGCACTTGAAAAAAACAGGCAAATCATTCAAGCTTCAACTTTTGCTTTTCCTTTTAGGACTTTTCATGTAAGACAGAAAATGGATCTTGATCTATGTAGTTGTGTTGAACAAGTCTGGTGATAAGACTTCTGTCACACAAGCAATCTAAAAATGGCCCCACACTTTTGAATCATTTGTGGGGCAGTTTGGGTATCTAGAGAAGGGGGGAAAAATAGATAAACGGTGTGTATGATTTAAGATAAAGTTTACTCTTCCTGAAGATAACATTTATTCTGAGGCTCTAAATCACCTCTAAACTAAATTTCTTTTATCTGTTTTTAAGGAATCCCAACTGTATGTGATCGGCTTTGCTTTAAAACCTTCAGTATTTCAGCCAAAGTTGACATCCACACAGATTTTTAAAATGGAGCCTAGGCAGAAGTTCAGCTGAAGAAACGCATTGCTCTCATATATCCACCTGCGACAGAGCCAATCAGCTTTGAACCACACCTCCACGAAAGCCAATTCACACCCAAAGCTCATCTTAAAAGGCCTCCAATCTGCTCTTGTCTGCTCCTGTGGGTAGGCGGAGGATGCACTGTGTGACTTCATTCAGATGATCTCGTTAACCCCACCTCCAGCCCCTCCTCCACCATCATAGCTAAAACTTCATCAGAATGTCATTCCTCCTGGACTCTTACTGCTTTCCAGACCACCATGTTGTTCTGCCAGAGGTTTTTCCTCTCCACTGTCGCTTCATGCCTGCGCATCATGGACAGGCTCTCTCAACCTGTGTTATCCAAGCTAGACTTCCATCTTCCAGGTCCCCGAGTGAAGCTCTAGTATCAGCTCACACAATCCACTGGATCTCCCCACGAAGCTCAGCAGACCGTCTCGCTAACCAGCAGTCTACAGACTGACCAACTTCATCTATCTCCACTCCACCACCAGTTTCAGGCCTGGGGGGGAACATCCCTATTCTTCGCTTCTGTTCATGTATATCTATCAAAATGAAGCACTATGTTTCCTGCCGAGGTCTGAGCGCCAAAGACAATTTCATTGTATAAATAACTTTCTTCTAATTGTCTTTTCTCTTCATGTGAGTTTTTCAGATTGAAATACTGTACACGTAATTGTTTAGATATGCATTTATATGTGCTTTCAAACATCTTTAGACAAATTTCATTTTTTTTAGCTTTCTACATGATATCTTTCTATCAGTTTGGCTTGCTTGCACTTTTCTCGACATGAAATATAACCCTTTGTTTTGTTAAACTGGCTAAAATAGCAACATTTTTTCTGTGCCTGGAAGTCCTGAATGTGGGTGGTTTGGCTGGAGGTAGAACCTCCTGAGATTAAGGGAGCGAAAAAGCTCAGCTGGATCCACTTCAGGATGTCACGTATTTTGTAAAAAAAAAAATGTTTGATCATATAATGGATATTAATGCAAACATGACAGTAAAAAATGTTATTCACAAAAAGAAAAAAAACAACTAAATATTTTTAAGAAAGATGACATTGTACAACTATCTAGGTAGCATGGTTTTAAAGTCATGCAAGCTGGGATAATTACTGTCAGAATTCAGTGAGCAGATGTTTATGATCTCGAAATGCTACCAGATTATCAAGTGAGATTAAACATCCCCTTTCTAAGCTAATTTTTCTTTTAGAATGTTAAACAGAACATAAGCATTTACTCTAGGTGGTGCTAGATTGATCCCTTTTCATCAGCCCACACTTTTCTGCTGCCTGCAGCCAAATAAATGTACACACATTAAAATGTGTCACTTTTAAATAAACAACTGTTATGAGAAAAATACATTTTTAACAGTGTATTAAAGCTAATATATTCCAACGTCAGTCCATATGAAGATTTAATTATGTCCCTTGACACATCAGTATGGGCAATAACAAAGTCATACAAAGAATCTTCTATCTTAAGTGTTTTACTCCTACAGTCAGCCACTGAAGAACCTTCATTCAAGCATAAATCCCAGAGCTTATTATAAATTTGCTGAAGTTGCTGTTTTTGATCAATGTCCAGCTGACCACATTCCACCGCTGCCTCCACTTCACATTAGCAACATGGGGATTTCCTCTCCTCCAGCTATTGTCCAAAACAACCAGGGATTAAACTCTAGAAGGAGCGTCAGTCTCCAGCAAAGGTCATGGTTTGACCTAAATGTGCATGCTAGTATGGACAAGAGGCATTTGTTTTTAGAGTTAGCTCTCTCTTTGTCTTGTCTACCTTTTAACCTCCTTAGCATTGTTTAGCCAACTTTGCCTGAAAGCACGTAATCGCAGGTTAGAGCACATTGCCCCAGGCTCAGTCTACAGTTTCACTTCATGTTTGAACCACTGTATGGACAACCCTTTAAAGATGCATCACAGTGAGGTTTTTGTGTTATTTGCCACAAAGATTAAAGATAAGCAAAAAATTAGATGGTCCGAACATAAAAATGACAAATTGTAACAGATTGATGTGAAACTCTGAAAGCCTTTTTGTTTGCCTCTTAAAATTCCTGAGGAAAAATGTGCACTCTCACTCCACCTCCAGGCAGAAAAGACATTTAGGATAAGATGTAGCATTAAGTCCTTGACACTGCCTGGTTTCTGCCTGTCTGTTTTTGTTGATCTATCCAAGAGCTGGTCAGTCAAGCATTAGTGAAAAAAACAACTAGGATACAGAAAAAGGAAGACATTCAGGCTTCAGAGTTATTGGAGTAATCTCTGTTTGTAGATGAGCATGCTTTAACATACAGTAAGTGTTGGCAAACAACTTGAGAGTCTAAAATTAAACTTCCAGCTTAATTTTTCTTGTAACTCCGAAGTTCTTCTGAGATTTCCCTTTGACACTGTATGTTAGTGGTTTCCTTTTCGATGCCATACTTCCCAAAATACAGATGGTGTAAGCGTTTAACCGTGTCTGAAGTAAGCCAAAGATGTAATTATGGGCCCTGAATATGAGGGTATGTGTTTCAACTTGACACTCTTATATATGGATGTTTGAGATTCTCATAACGTGGGAGATCTTGAATTAACCCAGTGACAGAATTAGCTAATAAAGACTTCTGAACAAATAGCATAAAACTCATAATCACTTTTAAAGCTGTGTGGCAACAAGCTTTAATAGACAATACATAGATTATTCTTTAAGTCCTGGCACTTTATACTTGTAATACCCCAATGACTGTTGCATAACAAATATTACAGCAATTACCAAATAATGATACAATTCAATTTTACACTATGTTTTGCCCTCAAAAATGATAAGAAGTCATTCTGCATGCATGATGCTTGAAACTAAAATGAACGGCTCAATCTACTTTTTGATTAATTTAGACGTTATGAATCAGGCAATGCTTAAAACAAGCACAAAAATAAGAAGAGAACATAATGGAATTATGAATGTACCCCATCTTGATAAAGTTGAAAACTATAAACACCCTTGATTATACTTAACATGCATCATTCAACAAAGAATGCAGCAAAAGCAACTTGTATACCTCTAACATGTACCAAGAATTGATGTTCAACAAACTCTTCTAGACAGCTTCACATGTGATAGAATGGTGTGTGCAGGCCTTTTTTTATGTGCACTAATAATAAATATAGTGCAAGACTAGTTTTTGCCACTTACAAAACCAAATTTGGAAAGAAACATGCCAAATGGAAGTCTGTTTAACTGGGCTATTCTACATTCAATAGGGTTCTATGGATTCCTAGTTATGATTTTCTTCAAATCAAAATTAAAATGAGGATCACGCCACTTTTAAAAGCCGAACAAAGTCAAAGATCTCACAAGGTCAAAAAACAAGACAAAAATTAGCTAGTTAGTAGAATTTATGACAATTACTCTGAGATAGAGAAACCAAGCAAAATATAACTTTGTGCACAATGTATTTAGAAAGGAAAAGCATTATAACCTGGTGAAAAGCTCATAAAGGTTTATTTTGCACGACACAATCCTTTTAAATCTGATGCATTGTAATAGACTTCCTTTATTAGGTTTAAACAAAAGAACTTTTTGGCAAGGATGAGGTGTATGTATGGATGTAGCAAGATAACTTGAACACTTCATGTGACCTTGAGCAAATAAAATATAAAATGGCTCAGAGGAAGCGGAAATGCTGCTATAGATTTAGGCTGCTGGAGGACATAGGGATCACTCTACATTATTTTACTTCTATACTTCAATTTTGAATTATTCATTACTCCAACCACCTTTATGTTCCGTCTGCCTTTTCCTGATCATAATTCATAATGCACCAAGGAGCGTTATCACAGATCCTTCCTCCCAGCAGCTGTAAGACTCCATAACCACCACTGTTCCCAACAACCTCAGTAAGTTCTTACATTTATGCTGATTTTGCAGAGTTTCTACCTTAGTCAGTTAAATAACATGCTGCTGTCATTTTGCACATCTCTGATGTTGCTGCTATTTTCAAATATCTATTACTGTAAAACTGTCCATAGCTGTGTTTTGGTTATTTATTCTCCAGGTGCTCAGAATTTATATTGTTAAAACACTTTACAATACAGTATTTTATTGTTTATCTTTTAACTCTTCACTATTATGTCATTTGTATACATTTTTCTAAGGTCCACATTTGTGTGACCCTTTATTCTATAATTGTTTTGTTGCTGTAAACCTGAGAATTTCCCCACTGTGGGATAATAAAGGGATTTTCTATTCTATTCTATTCTAATAGCTTTATCTGGCTCTGTTTAGCTGTGATGCCATCCTGGAGGGAGGCATCAGCTGGGCTGCTGTTATCATAAATGTCTATTATAGACAATAGAGTTGGGCCAAGCTTTTAAATGCTTAGTCCTCTTTCACTCTTAAAAATAGCTTTACGCTCATTTTTCACTATGACTAACTGTATGTGCTCCTTCTTGACATGAAATCTGGCTCAGATCCCATTTGTTTAACCGTTTCTTTTTCCTAAACAAAGCCACCTATAGAGCTGGTTTACTGTCACCATCTCTAACATAGAAAATATTTATGAATCAGTGAAACTATGTTCATTTTGTGTGTCTGTTTCTGCTTCTCCTCAGCAGAAGGCTGGTTTTGCTGGAGGTTCCTTCCTGTCAAGAGTTATTCCTCTCCACTTAGACTATGCAAAGTCAGTGTGAGGGATTGCTTTATAGTCAACAACATAATGAAAGTGAATGTCTATTATTGCTGCGTGCTCAACAAGGAGGAGCAGATTCAGCAATTAGATGCTATCAGCTGGGTTTCTTTAGATAAAAAAGACAGAATATATGTTAACCAATCTGTGTGGGTGATTTGATTACAGTATCCCTTTAATATATGAATGAAATGTGTTGTTAATTGGAGTTATATACATAAACTGAAGTGAAATTGAATTGAAAATGAATACAGACCTGAAATGAATCATTTGAGCCTCTATGTGTCATTCAGCTCAGTTTTCAGTTGTGGCTGAACAAACGAGTTCTCTAACTGATTTCTCATGGAAACCAAGTTTAAAATGAGATTATATTTCAGAGCAGTTTTGTTCTCAGTCATAACGACAGGATTAGTCATAGCTTTAGTCATATCATAATCAAAAACATCAGGCCAGTGTCTCTTCTCCCACTTAAGAATTCCCTGTCTGGTAAAGGAACAGCTGCTGTGTCCCATGCTTTACTCAGCAGAATCGACTGCCATCTGATATATTTTCAACAGATAAAATCGTCAATATAAAAGTATGGCATTAAACATCTTTCATTTGCCTCATGTGAATCTGTTTCTTTTATGTAGAAATTTAGCATTATTGGTAAGCTGCCAAATCCCTCGGTGATTTTTTTTTGGCACAAGGAAAAAAAAAAACAATAACAACAGCAAAAAAAAAAAAAAAAACGTGCAGTTGCAGTTTTAAAACGTAACACTTTATTATAGATTTTCATTTTATTCACCATGCAGCCAAAGAATGACCCGTGTCTGAAAAGTACTTCAACTCTCAGTTAAACTGAAAGTGACTCAGACTGATGAACTCAATGTGTCAGAATCCAGCTTGAATCTTTGCTGTCATCTCTACTGAGAAAACTTTCTCTGACTCACAGCTGCAATTCAGAACATGTATGAAGTTAGGAAAGTCCTACAAAGATGCTTTATTGAGTAAATTATTGCCAAGTGTTATGAAATCCTCTGTAAACTTGTTTCATATTGTCTGTAACTGAACGTCAGCGTTTGGTGAAAAGCAGAATACAAAATTAAAATATTCTAGCAAATGATAGGATTAAACTTTCATCACACATTAGATGCTTCTCTATAACTAAGACTGTTAGCTTGGTGGAACTTTTATGGGAAGAAAAACGTGAATTGCTCAAATATCTTTGTGTGTGTGTGTGTGTTTGATTACTGGATAGTGACAGTTAGAGCATAAACAGTTTCCCATGAATACAACAATCTGCATCTGCCTTGAAAATATGCAGCAAAGTGTCTATTGGGCTCCACTCACTTTTCTCACACTAATAAAATAAACACTTACGGTTCACAGCTCCAGAGTTTTGACAAAAAGAAAACTAAATCTAGTTTCGGTCACAAAGCCAGCAACAGAAGACTATGGCGTCATCCACAGTGTTGCTTCTTTTTTTTTTTTTTTTTGTTACACTGTCCTCTGCTGCCATTTGAGTTTCAGTTCTTCTTACACTGTTCAATAACTTTTCTTTAAAAAGTCTGAAGAGAATAATGTAAAAAAAAATAAAATAAAAATAGCAAATTGAACTGTTGTAAATGCTGTGCTTGGATTTTTTTTAAGTACCACACGCTGAAAAACCTCACCTTGCAGAAACAGGCATTAGTTGGCGCCGAGATTTGAGCTAATGGCTGGTCAGATTCATTCAACATCCATTGCTTTGTGTGCTCCTGAATCAGCTTTATCTCCAAAACCCCGGGAGTGTATAATGCAAACGTTGCACAGAGTTAAAGCCAAAGGTTTTAAAGCTAGCTCATCTCATTATTCTGTCCCTTGAGGTGTTTCTAGTCTGCCAATTCACATGAAACAAATATTTCAAGAGGTTGGAGACCAGCATATTGAGGTGATCAGTGTAAACAAATGTAAATTACTCTCCATTATAAAACTTTTATTATGCACAACCAATGTAACAGGTGGGATATTAGAATTGTTAAAACTGCCTTCCAAAACCCTTAAATATCCCTGCTGTGGATGTTACCCAGTCGTTCAAATACGAGTAAAAAAACAATTTCTCTGTTTGGAATAATGCTTCTGATCAAACAACATTTAAAGGTTAAATTTGTTCTACTTATCCATAAAAGGACATTAGACTCAGATGTTTTAAAAATTACTATTCCAAAGTGTATATTTAACCCTGTCAATTACAATCAAAGGAAACCATTAGCAAATGTGTCAAGCGGCTCAATAAAGGAGCTTTAATGATTCAACTGTCACAAAAGTTTCACTGACATGTTCTGTGTAAAGATTTTCATATTTTATATCTATAATCTTCCTTTTTTAAATACATAATAAGGTATAAAGATGTAATAAGAAAATTGATTAAGTAAGAGACTACTATTACTTTAAAATAAAACAAAGAAAATAGAAAAATTCTATGTCCTACCAGAGATTTACAGGCTACTTTGCAGAGGAGCTCAATTTTCCAGTAACTAGCCAGTGGGAGAGTTTAAAAAAATCATATCTTTCACCTGATCAGAGAATAAACTATACTTAAGCATTGCCAGGTTTGTTCTAACAACACTGTCTGCTGTAGAGACTGTTATTGATGATAGCTGTTTTTGCAATCAGGGAGGTGTTTAAAACTGAAGTCATGGGTATTATAGAAATTTTAGAAGCTATCTAATGTCTATGTGTGTGAGGGACATGTTGGAGGCAAGCCAGAGAGTGAAAGAGGAATAGAGGTATTTTCTGTAAATGCAAGAAATGATGATAAATGTGTACACCAAAGGTTTTTTTTTTTATCCTTATGCTACCCTTTTTTTATCTCATAACTGCTATGTTAGTAACAATACCAACACCAACTACAACTGAAACCAGTTTAAAATGTATGTTCTGCAATCATTTTGCTTTAATTTGAATGGTAAAATCCCATTAAATAGAGCCTGCTTGCAGGTATGTGAGGCTCCCGCTAGCTCCTTTAACACCTAATTATACTAACAAGTAACAGTTTTATGAAAAAAAGGTTTATAATACTTTATTTTTTCGTATGTTTTTTTAAACAACATTAAAATCAATTAAAGTCTGTATTGGGAGAAGATTTTCTGATATCTTTATATGTTTTTTCAGTGTTTATTTTATTCCTTACTGCTAACACAATCAGATCAATATTTTTGGTTGCTTTTTCGGTCAGCCTTTGTATCTTTATTTTTTAGTGTCTCTGTGCAAATATTTGGTAAATCCTGAGTAAGCAAAGTAGGTGTTATATTAAAAAGACAGAAGTGACTTGCTTTGGCCAAAGCAGAAATTAATTAATACCCGTCTTATGAGAAAGGATTCAAGCTGTGGCTCTATAAAGTAAGTTATACCCTCTAAATCAAATTACATTTTGGATTTTTCTCACAGCAACTCATGGCCTAACATGAAGGATTAAAGAACAATCTATCTGACTGAATTGAAAACACTTTTGGCCTCACAGTGCGTGAACATTTGTGTTTTTCCATATTATTCACAGATTTTTCTTACTGAAAGATTTTTTTGAAGTTTGTTTTGATGGCAAAACCATTCAGTGATTTTCATTTTTCATGTGCAACAGTAAATTCTAGAAACAAAATGATCAACACACATAGCTTAACTCAGGCTGGCATGTGAACATTAGCCTGGTGGGTTATTTAGCTATATATACTATATATATATATATATATATGTTTTTGTTGCAAAGATCAGTTAAGGAACATTTATAGTATTTAAGATTGTCCAGTACAGTACAGTCTGGTAAAGTTTTATCTGCAGCTTTTACTGCATTTTATGGATATCAGCCATTTTAAACTCCTGACTTGATTGTGATTTAGTGGTATGGGAACATAGAAAATCAAATTTCTTAGGTCATTTGGCACAAACCAATACTCTGTTAGGTACTAACAAATATCATGCAGTTACTAACTTGTAACTGCCAATGTAAGCATTTAGCCATAAACAAACAAAAAAAGCCGATACCACTCAGTTGTTTATACAGTTATATAAAGTCTAAATTTGGAAAAGCAAATCTGATCCAAGCTGGATTTATCTCTATCCTAGGAAAAGTCATGCTACTCTGTTAACAAAAGTTCTTGACCTTAGTAATGCTAGTGAATGAATGACTTTTGTTTATGGATGTCAAACTCTGACTAAATGCAAATACAGAGACCACAAGTGGGAGAGGGATCTGGGTTTTGTTCCTTCACTTAGTGTTTACCCAACATAGAAACTCCTCCTCATCCACAGAGCAGTGATCAGATGATTTAAACTCCAGGTTCAAATGAGTGTAAAACAGGGTGGCCATAAAGGAAAATATCATTCATGTTTTAAGTAAAACAAAGAGCTATGGCAATAAAAGCTGGTTAAACAAGTGCACAGCTATGGATACAAAGGAAGGTGAACTACAGTCAAAACTTTTAGTGAGTCTCTTGATTGGAACAGAGATAAATACACCAATGTTGCTTTCACTAAAGAAAGTCACAAAAATGATAGATAGATAGAGGGATTTTCACCATGTTTTTATCTTGAATTTATAAAATTTTCTTTCATAAACAACAAACAGCAGTATGTTTTGGCGCAAACTTATGTTCAAACCATCTCAAAGTAGTGCATAAATGGGAAGTCGATGGAAAATGACACCAAGCTTTAAACATTTTTTTCATATAAAATTTTGAAGTTTGGTACCCCTTAGTTCTCAGCTCTCTTAACTAAATTCAGTACTAACTATATCTCTATTTATTTAGCCTATTTAGTGTTTTGTTAGACATCTCTGTGCAGTTTGTACTGAATTCACAGATACTGAAATGTTGCTCATCTTTTTTTCCCCAAAACAGCATAAGATCTATTAGATTGGATGGAGAAGTCTATGAATAGCCTTTTTTTTCTTTCCACAGATTTCTACTGTCCTGCTGGAAGTTGGACATCTCATCCAGTTTTCTCTCTTAGTCTTTTGCAGCATTTTACAAAAGTATATCCTTCAAGACTGCCCTGCATTTCACTCCATCAACATTGACCAGCTTCCCTGTCTCTAATGAAAAAAAGTACCCACAGCATGATGCTGCCACCACCGTATTTTATAGTAGCTGTTAAAGTCAACGTGTAAAGTTTGTTCCTCACACGTAAAAATCATGCTTATTATCTGATTATCTGCTGTCCATGCTACACAGCTAATATAACAGAACAAAGAGAACTTATTGTTGCTTTCTTTCAACAATGGCCTTAGTTTTGCAACTATTTTAGTAAAGTTGTTCTGTCAAAAGGTTCTCGCACCTTCGGATCTCTGCAACTCTCCTAAAGTTCCTGTCAGATATCTAGCTTCTTTTATTTTTTCCCGTAATATACACTTAATAAAATCATTATTCGTTATCGTTATTCATTATAAATTACAATAAAGTTTCTGTTTAAACTCTGTAAAATGTGTTAAAAAAATCTTCAGGAAGGATCAATACTTCTGTGAGACACATTATAATCTTTTCCAAGCTGTTTCGTTTACTTTACAATAACTACAGGGGAATGAATAATCTTGCCATTATCTGCATCACCTGTTATTGTTAAACTGGCTGTGCTATGATGGGAATTAAACTAGTCCTAACCAGTCATAAAAACAAAAAGACATTTCAGCATTTTCACAAGCCACATGATGAACCTTGAATCAGCCATACACACATGCAAAGCAGTCAAATTAGTTAATAAAAATATATTCCTCACTTCCTGAAGTTTTTACATCAGTTAATAACTAATTCAAAGTATGGAAATATCTAAAACACTCCTAAAAAACAACAACAATGTGTTTAAATCCATCTTTCCCAGCAGGCAAACACTTAAAAAACAGAAGATGCTGTGAGCTGTCCCACCAGCTGTGCTCAGAAAACAAAAAGGCTTCACTAAGTTTGATTACAGTAACAGTGTGCAAACTTTAGGTTCAATACCCACAGAATACTGGGTGTGAATGACTGAATATAGCGTAAAGCACTTTAGTCAAGTCTCCTGACTTGAAAAAGCTCTTTATAGGTTCAGGCCATTTACTAGCAACAATAAGATAAGGTTCTACACTTTAGTAGAATGTGAAGTTTGTAAAGAAAATGCAAAAAATTTAGTTATTTATATATATTTTTATTATTATATATTTTTTTGGTGTCTTAACAACTTATGGTTACTAAAAGTCTCCTACAGATGGTTTGCAGAACTCGCCTAACAAAAACAAAAGGCTCTGAGTTAATGGGTCAGTGGAGCATTTGCAGACTTCAGAAGAAAACAACAATGGACAGGAAGCACAAACAGCAGGCAAAGTTACATGCTACTTTACCATGATTGTTGGATTTATATTTCTTTTCCTCTATCAGGCAGAAAGTTTCTTCATTTTTGGATCTTGTTGATAATCCTCTTCACACAGCTCCGCTTGGCTCTGTGCTTGGAGACCTGCCATGTTTAGTATATCACCAGTAGAGGTTTCCTGAAGAACATCCAGATGACAGAAAGTCGCCTTGACTGAAAAACAAGAGTCAACCCCATTCTGCTCTGAGTTTGCCAAACAGAGAGACGCTCATTTTTTCAACTGCCTGTTGATCCACCAGCTCCTCTTTCACTTCTATTTCGCTTTCCCAGCTCCTCTGAGTGTCGGGGGTGAGAGGAGGAAAGGAGGGAAGGAGTCTAAGGAGGGGGAGGAGAGAAGCGCTCCCTTTCAGAGGAAAATCCCCCTCCAGGCTTTTCAGAGTTTCTTAGCTCTCTCTCTCTCTAACAAACAGTATTTATCAAGCATCCACAGACACAATATGTCACAATCCCAAACACAAAGCGTTTAGAAGTCTCTCACTGACTGTGCTCTGTCTGTTACTGTATTCCAAGCAAGAATCTAAAAATTTCCACATCCTATACTGCCTTTCCACCCAAACATCCACATGCATGAAATCACTCTAGAGGAAGCACACTATTTTGGCCTGGACTTGCTGAAATCCAGCCCCTCATTTTTGGCCCCTTTTCTTTCTATTTTACTGCCTGGGAGCTTTTAAAAAGCTAAATCAACCTTTCATCTCTATCCTCTGCTTCATAGACTTCCACAGTGTGCTCGAGGGTCTCTCATTTCCTCTTTTCAGCAATTGTCCCCCTGGCAGGCTACCCCTGCATTAGCCCAACGTCCAAGGGAGATAGAACAGAGGGATTCCCTACAGAGACCCAAGCCAAGCAGGATTGCCATCATACCTCTACATAAGATCAGAGAAAAGTGTACACCCCTATGGGCTGCAGATTACATTAGATTTGAAAACGAAAGCATTGCTTGTGGAGAGAACAAAGCCCAAGCAGAACCTGCTGCAGATGCAGGAAGAAGAATTCATTATTGTGGCATTCCATGCGGAAAACGATTGACAGGCCGACATTTATTTCTTTGGGCTGAAGCCCAGAGAATACATGTGACTCCTGGGGTTAGGCAACAGCTGGCCTCCACCTCTGACTGTTTATCCATGCGAAATTCCACAAGTTTCATGAAAAATCCATGATTATCTTCCACCAAAAAATCTGAGGAAACATGATATACTTATTTTAATTAAATCTGCAGGTAAAATTTAAGCTGTAAGTATTAAAAGAAAACATTCCCTCTAAAACTTGTCTATGTATCACACTGGCAAGTACCTCACTTTTTCTCCTTTTTTTTAATCAAAAAGACAAATTTGTGTTTTACCCCTAACTGTTTCAAACATGAGCTACTTAGTTGTTTATTTCTTTTGACTTTCCTCTTTTTATCATGTAATCAGGAGCAGAAGAAAGTTGTCTTGGTCTTTGAAAGTCGTGTGAATTCAAAATCAAGCAAATAAAAAATATATAGTACCTTCCTACTCTCACATATGGTGTTGAAATCTGGATCATGGCCAGAAGAATGAGATCCCAGATATAATCGAATAAAATAAGCTTCCTCCACAGGGTGGCGGGGCAATCCCTTAGCCATAGGGAGAGGAGCTTGGCCATCCAGGAGAGGCTCGGAGCAGAGCCCCTTCTCCTCCACATTGACAGGAGTCAGCCGAGGTGATGTCTGGGGAAGAGTTTAAAGTGGTCTATTTAGGGCGTGCAGGTAGCGCAGTGGTTAGCGCGCGGGACCCATGTACGAAAGCCTTAATCCTCCCGGGTTTGAATCTGGCCTATGGTCCTTTGCTGCAATTCTCTGCCCTCTGTCATACCCCCTTTCCTGAAAGCTACCTTAGCTTCTGTGTGGACATTTGGTATAGATAGCAGTCATTGCTGTCACTGTAAAGACTACAGTCCAGCTGCTTTGGATTGTATATATTCATACAGATATGAGGGGAGTCGACATATAAAGCCCTTACAAATGAATATATACCAATGATTTAGTATAAATTTCTCCAATGCTGGCCAGCATTGAGTTGGGTTGGGGGATTCATTTAAATGAGTTCAGCATAATCCATAACCCCTTGCTCACACTGGCTCCGGTGCGGTTACCGAGCCGACGGAGACCGCAACTCCCGCACACCCCCTCTCACACCGCCCTTTTGACTACGGTGCGGTGCGGCTCTGCGGCTCCGGCAACAGGTCCGGAGATTTAACAGAAGTTCACTTGAGTTCACGTAACTTCACGCGATAACACGGCCCAAATAAGGATATTTGCGAGAGCTTGTTGCGGAGGGCTCTGGCACGCCGCAAGGATAGCTTTCTTGCGGAATTTTCTGCAGCGCCGGAGTGTCTCGGTAACCGCAGCCGGACAGCTCAGCAGCCGGTGAGAGAGGTTTACGTCTTTTTAATGACTTGGAATCACTGCGGCGCCGCACCCACCGCACCGCAACGGTAAGACCGGAGTCGGTGTGAGCCTGGGGTAAGGTTTGTAAATGTTGCAGCTAGATGTTTCCTTTTTGCATTGAAATAAAAAAAAAGCCTGTTTCTACAATAAAAGCCAATTTTCATTCTCAGTTTCCTAACTAAATTTTCAACATGCCCTTTAAAACTAATATTGTCATCAATTAACAATTGGAGGACAAATTTGTAGAATGCTCTTAGTTCTCAAGAAGAATATCAACTTGCTCTTAATTGCACTTAATCAAATTCAGTTGTTGGACGATGTTAAAAATATGTTCTAATGTAGAGACACTGGCACTAAGAGGTTTTTTGCAAAGCTGAAGATAACAGTATCATGAGCACAGAAATGATAATTGTTGTCCACAAGATCCTGGCCAACATTGTTTACATAGATGGTAAATAGGAGTGGCTCCAAAATAGAGCCTTGGGACACTCCTTTAGGTAATGAGAGAATATTAGTACCTTCCTCAGCAGTTTGATAGAGTGCCAATTCAGAGCAAACACCATCTCAAGGCACATTAGACAAGCAGACCCAATTTTCATAAAGACATATATCAAATCATATATTATTTCAGTTATATGGATTATATTTCATTTATAATACATTGCAGTCAAACTAAATTTATACAGCCAACTGGTAAAATGTTTTCAGTCCCCAGTAACCAAGTTGACAGAAGGAGGCATTTACTTTGCAGTTCTTCTAGCTACTGAGTGAGAATGACAACACTGTGCTGATCCTTCAGTCTCATCCTGCCCCCTTATTTTTGCTGTGTAACCATTAATTCATAAATACTTCAACTGAGCATTATCTATTGTGCAACTGAATTTGCAAAAATGGTTTGGGCAAACCAAAGTACCTTTTTCTAGGACTACTCTTCCTACATTGGCAAGACACTTGAAGATGGAACATTACACATCTGTGTTAAGCACCAAGTACTGGGTTGGTGCCGAAGTCCAGGACAATGCAAACTGTCTCTCCATCAGGATGAAAGCTAGTCACAGCAGATTTGACATTCACCCTTGACCCCTGCTACCTCTGTTGGTGTATATGAAACCCAGATGGGCTGTCTGTAAAAGCCAGCAGGGATAGGTCTCTGCTTCATGAGTCAATGAATGTGGGAATTAGAGAGTGCATAAATAACACACACACTGTGCAGCAGACAAAACTGAGACAGAGAAATGTACACAAAGATTAAGGATCAAGAGTACCGGAAATAAGGCCAGACAGGAAATCTGCCGCACACACCCTTACCGGTTTGTGCATGTTCTGCGATTTATTAAACACAGACATAAACACATAAACCCTTCATAAACACTTCTTCACACAAACAGAGACAGATGAAAACCTGAGTGCTCCATCTGCACTTCCATGTCCGATCCCTTCCTGAAGAGAAAGAGATCCCCAGGGGGAAACAGTAATTCGGACCCCCTCGAGGATTTACTTTAAACCAGCATTTACCCACATGGGCTCCCATGCAGACTAAGGCGCAGCAATGAATGTCTTGACAGTCTATAAAGAATGACTCACACTGGGCATACTCAGCAGTGTCCGTTAAAAGTGTGGGAAAGCTATAAATTGCCTCCTGGCAGTCTACCCCCAGAATTAATTTATGGACCAATTACCTGACCACAACAAGTGTTGAAGCGTATGTTAATGGGTTATAGGTACTGGCAACTGTTGATATCCCGGAAAACGTTTTTGGGGGGCTTCCAAATTATGAAGTAATGTGGGTTCAAAATAGTTTTAGGGCTTATAGTTTTACATTTATGCAAGTTAAGTTGCTTATGCAATTATTGTAGTTGTTAAAGGTTTTACACACTGAAAAAAATAATGCAACCATTTTTGGCATTTACTTAATCATATGTAGTTACTTTAACACAGTTGTTTCATGTTACCAGGGACACATAACAATTCTGTTAAACTAACTAAAGATGATTAATTAAATGCCAAAAGTGGTGGCATTCTGTTTTTCAGAGCATTTATTATGAGAATTTTTGATATTTTAAGTGGTGATTCTAGTTATAGAGTCATGCATTACTATGTGACTTTGAAGTGAAACTTCTTATTTAGGGTAAAACTTCGTATGGTGCGTGAGTAAGAGTCTCTGTGGCATTTATATGAAGTTTCCTGCTGCAGTCAGAATTATCTGGGGCAGCCTTTTTCATATCTTGATGGGACAAGATGAAAGATGAAGGAAGAGGACAAAAGGAGGATCTTTTTCTCGCATGTTTCTCTTTCCCAGGAAGAGCAACTTTATCAGCGTCTGGCAATCTGAGGCTGTGACATAATATCCTGCTTGACCTTTTCATGTCAGGATTGCAGGGAACTAAGGCTTGGTATTTGACATGTGTGTTATTTCGCTAAATGTAAAGAATGAGTGTCGCATTTTTCTACCTCATAGGTCTGTTCTGGAGGGATACTGTGTTATGCAGATCCTGTAAAGGTGGATTAGAAGCATGTTTAAAGTAGTGTGTCACACTGTTAGGTACTTAAGAAAACAAGCATTTTGTGAAAAGAATGCACATTTAGCTACATTCCAGATGTCAGTGGGATTCTGGGCATGTTTGTTTTTGTCTGCACTTGACTTTTATTTGTATTCAAGGGGCCTTAGCATTGCTGTTTGTTTTTTATAACTAGTCATTCTAGCTCTTCACATCCCACTCAGTCTTCATTTCTAATAACACACAGGAGAAAGACTTTTACTTTAGTCAGTGGTGTCAAAAGTACACACATTTGTTACTTAAGTAGAAGTATAGATATTGCAGTTTAAAAACACTCTGGTAAAAGTTGAAGTATCAATTTGACCTCTTTACTCAAGCAAAAGTTAAAAAGTATGTGCTCCAAAAACTACTAAAAGTACAAAAGTATAAAGTAACCTTTAAAAAAAACAGCCAGATGCCACTATATGAATCTAAAGCTCAATTTTTCAACTATTTGGAAAAATTCTTTGACACAGGGCCAAGGATGAGGGAGGTCTGTTGGTCTCTCAATCTCCAAATACACTATCGCCTGTGACCGACCTTTCAGACATTTCAACATCTTTTTCTGATTCAAATTCTGATAGCAATGAAATGGAGAAAAAAGAAATACACTAAAAATATTAAATCTCTTTCAGATGTTTATGCTTTAGGATTGTGGTTGTTGACATATAAAAATGACTGTCATATGTGAAACTCTCAGTGGTCAACTAGAACATCAAGGCTAGTTGGTCACATCTGTTTTCTCTTTGTTAACTGCAAAGCTTTAGCCTCAGCTGGTCACAGCTGGAGGTTGTGCATGGTAGAAACCAAGAGTTAAATTTAAAATAGAAAAATTAACAAAAGTAAAGCAAAATAAGAAAAGCCAGACATGAAAAATAGTTAAAATTATGATATGACACTTAAAAGAATAGGATAAATTCCTTTCTCCCTTTATTTGCATGACTTGCATTCTCGAGCACTGGGTTTGGCAGTGTGCGTGTAGTTGACCTTACGGAAAGAAAAAAAAACAAAGCAACTGAGATACAGATATTTTACTTTGGTTGTCTCCTATTAAGTCTACTTTGGCTCAACAATGACGGACTGGGCGATCTGACACTGATATTTCTTTTTTTGCTTGAAGTTTACCTTCAAACTCTTTAGAGTTTTTTTCTGGGCTCTTTTATTACCATTCGTATTCCCTGCTCTTTGATTTGTCATCAATTTTCCTCCTGCGGCCACATCCAGGGAGGCTGATCACAGTCCCATGGATCTTAAATTCCTAAATAATATGTTCTAATGTAATCACTGGAACATAAGGCGGTTTGGAGTTGGTCTTTACCTTTAACATGCTTGTCTATAATTTTTTTTCTAATCTCCCGATACATTCATTTTGTCGCTTCTTCTGCTCCATGTTGAGTCTGGTACACATCATGTCACCAAACAACAAAGATACTTCCTGTAGCCCTACTGTACATATAGGCCCACTGACTGAACAGTGGCCAGCAGGGCTGTTTCTCTGTTTGTTTGTTTTTATAAATCATTAAGTAAATTTAATTGAGTACATGCAAAGTAACTAGTTACTACTATTGTAGGCCCACACCAGCCCCTCAAATTGTATATAGCTTACTCAAATTTGTCGTTAAGGACTTTTAAGCCATTCTGAATATCGTTGTAGAAAACTACTGATAACACTTGAAACTGTACCAAGACTACTCCATGGCAAGACTATGCATAAATACTACACCAAGACAGCATGTAATGGTTAATCTTCAACTTTTAATGTTTGGGTCAGCTACATTGTTGACCCAGTGGTGTTTGGGGAAAGCTATATGTGAAAACACTGCCTGTTGCCACAGGCCATGGGAAACAGAAAGAAGCTTGCATGCAGCTGGGGCAAACTGCTGCATACACACACAGTGTTGTTTCAGGTTAATTTGAGGACAACAGGTGTGTGAGAGCAGAAAAGGCAGCCTGGAGGGAATATCTCCATGCTTTTTGTCACATGTGATCAGTCAAGTGTAAACACATTGTAGTTCACTGAGGTTGGGGTGATGGTTCTCTGCCAGATGCAAAAGGAGAGAGGAGGAACTGGCCAGTATAGGAGGCAGATGGAGAGTTTATTTACAATTAAATAAAGTGGAATGTAACTGGGCTTAGCTGCAACGAGCTGAATGGCTGATTTAAAGAACTCGACATGTGCGTAAGCAGCGGTCTTAATATCATTGAGAAATGCAAAGACAATGGGACAATGTTCAGGCTTTATTGAAAGACCAGAGTGTCACCAAGTGAGTGTAAATCTAAAGTGTCAGCTATCCACACCCCTGTTTTTCCCCGTCTTTGCCAGTATCTGTCTCATCAGCTGCCTCCTCCTCCTGGTCTCGTGGGATTTTTTTCCCAGTCTTTCTTTCCAACTGTTTTTCCATCACCCATCTCTTAGAGCTGTTTTGAGATTACGGAGTCTCCCAACTTTTTTGTCCTTGTTTGTCTCATAGTGTACAGCTTTTCATTTAATTAGTTCCTTCTGAAATTTCCCTCTAAAATAGATTCCTCCTCACATCTTAACTCAATTCAAATAAAAGAATTGCTGTAATTTGATCGCTTTCAACTACATTCTGTCAAAGACTAAAACATTTATAATTTGACGGCACTGTTTGATTGTTATGCACACAGTACTTTCCCAGTTAGCACATGCACTCAGTCAGAGCAACTTATACAAATCTATGGAACATGAGAATACAATCAGCAGTGCTCGGCCTAAATATAAACCAATGGAAGTGCAAACAAACACATATCTGGTTCAGCATCCAGAAGCAGCTGTTTGGAAGTGGCCCCCAGTTAGGAGAGCTAATTTACTGGATCTAGACTGATTTATCACTTCATAATTATAGCTTTAACTGGACAAAGATGTGGGTGTTTACTGTTACCACCTTCAAGTTTTTTACCATCTTCCCACAGACTTCTGCTCCACTTAAACCGAAAGCGGTAGTTCCTACCGGCACTGTTTTGGATTGTTTGTCCTTCTGAATTAGCAACAGTTGTTCTTTTAGATCCATCTTTGCATTTAATTCTTACATTCCTTGGCAGACATGCTCATATAAAAATAGACAGAGAGTTACTGCCTTCATTTCAGTTGTCCCTGTTTTCTTTGGTTTGTGGTCATGGATGCAGGATATGTTGTAACTAACCATAAAAGCCTCAGCAGTAAGATGACAGTGAAGTGGAGTTCTGCTTTGAAAGCATTAGCAAATAATATATGCTGTGGGAGTAAAATTAGAGACTAAATCTCAGCATATTACATATAATATGCTGTAAAAGTAGTCATACCCCTTTATTGTTTCCACATTTTTTCTCTTTACAGCCACACCTTTTTTGAGTTTTATGAAAGTTTTGGTAAGAAACCAAAACAAAACAGTGGTCAAGCGGGATGGAATTAAACATTTTATTATGTGTCTTGATCTATGTTGGCTTTTGATTTCAGGCTACTCCTACACATTCATTTTTTAAAAGGCTTACAATTTCCATGGTGGCTCTGTATGCTTTTAATTGTTGTCCTGCACAGGGAATCATTGTCTCCAAGTCTATTTGGGCTTTGAGAAAGTGTTCTTCCAAGATTAATCTGCTTTTATTTTCTCATTCTCCCCCATCAAATCTGCCAAAATTGTATGCTGCTGTGAACAAAAGGCATTCCCACTGTATGATGACATCACCCTGAAATTTCCCCTGAGGGACTATGTAAGGAGGGATTCTAGCTTTTAGCACATTGGCTAAAATTTTGCGCCTGGTTTTATACGACCCCCTACATGGTTTGTGTTGAACTGCACACACTACTTATTTTTGTTATTTTAATAAACAGCTTTTTTCTTGGTTCTCTTCTATATAAACCAAAACTTTAATGTACACACCTGCTTGACATCATGCAAGTTATAAATCACTCTCCCAACAGGGAAATGGGTATTCTACCCTAAGACAAACAAAAAGTTTATATAATAGTGGAGATAGTGGAGCTCAGCACACTAAATTAAGCATTTGGTAAGTTTTTTCTTTTTTATATTAAAGCAAAGATAAAGGCCAAAAATATTAATATTAGTAGTTTGAACATCTGGTCATAAAGTGATTTTAAAGAAGCCATGAACAAACTGAGACAAAAGCCCTCATCTTCTGTACGAAATTATTCTTTCTTTTTTTTTTCCTTGCTTTTATTCCTTTGCCACTTCTGAAAATAAGGACACAAAATGGCATTAACTGTGAGTAAAAAAACACACAAAACGAACTAGACACACTTTTTAGTAAAATAAAATGAGTGAGTTTGCTTGCAGTTATCTGCAAACTGTGCTATTCATAGGGTAAGCCATTGGGCTTAATCAATCTTTTACATTTTTATGACCACTTTTAGGTATAGAATGAATTAAAAAGTATTTCATCCTCTAAGCACTCAAGGTGACATATATTACCGTTGTATGTTTGCCAATTGCAAAATGTAACAATTTTTTCTGTGCAGAAAACAAGAAGAAGAAAAAAAAACCTGTATGTGCATAATTCAGTTTGTAAGGTTTGTTTGGAAAAAAAAAGGACATGCAATTCCTGCAAACTAGTGGCATTTCACTGTGGAAAAATTGCAATCAACACTTATTCAGTTGCTGATAAGCCTACTAGAAAAATTGTGAGGTGGGGTCATAGCAGCTGTTGCTAAATCAACAGATTCTTAAACCTGAGTTGTAGATCGTTTTCTGCTCTTTCAGAACAACCATTTGTTCCTTGTGTGCTTTTAAGTTGATTCTCTCCTGATAGCCGTGTGTCGGTAAATGGGCCACATGCAGCATGATGTTCTAACCCTGCATTTAACTTTTTTCCACAATTTTATCCCTAGATTATCTTGAATCTATTTATTTATTTTATTTTGTGATTCCTGAAGGAAACAGGTGGTTTTTTTGACTTATTTGTAAAACATTTACTGTAGAAAATAATTTCACTTTAAAAGTATGAGCTCCTGTGAGTTATTATATTTCATTAAGTAAATATTGTATACAACATTTTCAATCTGTGGAACTTATACTAAAATTTAAGCAGCTCTGCTTGTTTTTTTTTTTCATGAAGGTTATTATCAAGCAGAATATTTAGGTTTCATCAATGTGCATACATGAACATGATCTCAACGGCTTCCTGCAGTTTACATCTAAAACCACTAGGTGTCAGGTTTCTTTAACTTCAAAAGCTACTCAAAGAGGGAAATTTCAAGGTGCACAATTGAAAAAACGCTGCCTCTGGACAAGATCACAGAAAAGTTACTTTACTGCTTAAATTATGCTTTGCCTTGCAAACACAAGCTTTTATTTTCGTAATGTCAAAGCATCTCAAATGAGCAGAAATCACCCTGTGCATGCATATAACACAAGACTCTCCTAAAACTGCAAAAACATACTAGAACAAGTTAGAACGGAATAGGTTGTAAAGATGATGCTGCCAGCTGAAAGTAGTAATTATAACTCAGAAGATAAATTGATCCAGATGGCATCATGATTCAACTGCAGCAATAGCATGACCTTCATCACACTTGACTCCTTGTAAGGTAAAATTACCAGTGGAGCAGACCCCTGAGCCTGCCTGTCATCCAGGCATAGTTAAAGCTATGCAGAAATATTTATCTTGTTTTATCAGATTATATGTGTCTAAGTGAGGCTCAGATTTATATTAGATGATGCACTAAAAAATGTAAGCTAAAGGTAATGTGGTTGGCAACTGCTATTTAATAATGGATCTGATTATTTGAGATCATTAGGAAAAATAAAGCAATGGCCTTTTTTTACATAAGTGCGTGTTGACAATATTCTGCATATCAGTGGATACAAAGGGGAGAAAATGAAGAAGGAAGAGGTGAGTGTGTGTAGGTGTGCATAAGCCCGTATGGTGCTGTATGGTGTATGTAATTATTTTGACATGTCTGCAGCTCTGAGACTGGGAATCCTGAGCTTCCAGATATGCAATAATAAACACCTTCTAATTAATCACCCCTTTTTTTTGGTAAATATATATCTTGATAAGAAACTTAAAAAAATAAGTCATATTAAAGCAATAGCGTAACTGTCGATAAGTTGCTTAGGGGTCCCCGACTTCTTAGGGGCCCCATCACTGATTCCTGGTTGGCTAACTATGCAACTGTGGACTAGGAAGTCTCTTTGCAGATCTAATGGTGTGAAAAATTGCTCTTAAAGCCACCTGATATTAAAATGACTGACTTGACCTCATTTATACCCCAACACATGGCAGATTTCAACATGATGGTGAGCCGTTGAAACAGGACACCAATAGCAGAGCAGACAGTGGTACTTTTAATTATTATGTTAATAACTGTGTATAGTTCATTAGACGGTTGGTAAAAAATACAATCATATAATATATTTCAAACCGCAATAAAGATTTTATTTTTTACAATATGACATGGAATTATGGGTAATCCAGAGCATAGATTAAAACTATAACCATTAGGTACAATGTGTTAGCAACGATGGATACCAAAAAGAGATACTTAAGGGGATTCCAGAAAAGAAAAAGCAAAAATTAGCTAAGGCAGAGGCGGGGGTGATGGTATGTTGTACTTCATATGGGCCCCACCCAGATAATGTTGTTTACGGGCCTATTGTTGTGTTGTTACGCCATTGGATAAAAGAGAGTAAAAGTTTATTACGATTGGAGCCGAAGAAGTACCGCACAACGGCAGCCCATTGCTCCCCAAGGCGATGGTTTAATGCAGAGGTAAATTTCTCCAATGTGAGTTCAATAAAGTCCAAGCTAACTGCACTGCTAATGCTACTGCATGTCCATAGTAAAATCAAACCTATATCTATGGGCACGTTCACACAGGCACCATTTGGACTGCTTTTCCTCAGATTTGCTGGGGGNACTCTCCTAAAACTGCAAAAACATACTAGAACAAGTTAGAATGGAATAGGTTGTAAAGATGATGCTGCCAGCTGAAAGTAGTAATTATAACTCAGAAGATAAATTGATCCAGATGGCATCATGATTCAACTGCAGCAATAGCATGACCTTCATCACACTTGACTCCTTGTAAGGTAAAATTACCAGTGGAGCAGACCCCTGAGCCTGCCTGTCATCCAGGCATAGTTAAAGCTATGCAGAAATATTTATCTTGTTTTATCAGATTATAAGTGAGGCTCAGATTTATATTAGATGATGCACTAAAAAATGTAAGCTAAAGGTAATGTGGTTGGCAACTGCTATTTAATAATGGATCTGATTATTTGAGATCATTAGGAAAAATAAAGCAATGGTCTTTTTTTACATAAGTGCGTGTTGACAATATTCTGCATATCAGTGGATACAAAAGGGAGAAAATGAATGGGGGGGGTTCAGCTGAATCCTAAAAGCAGTTACTCTGAACTGAATCCCTGTAAAGCTTTCCTATAGAAGAGAGACAGACAAACTAGTCCCAAATGAAAGAGGGGAAGCATAATCTTCAATTCAAATAATACACTATGTAAGTGATCAGGAAATATCTAAATCCTTTATTTAAATCTGCATATGGTGTTAGTCTTTTTCTTACTGTTTTTTAGTTGTTGTTGTTTTTTTTTTTGTTGTTTTTTTTTGCTTTAAGACACAATGTGTCATGAATTGCTGCTAGATAAACAAACAGAAATTAAGCAATCGCTGGTGTACTTGACTTATTTATACAAAGAAGCATTTCTTACAACCCTATGGCAAGGTCATTTGTAATTTAATGCCCAGTTATAAATCCATGCGCTGGTAATCTAAGTGTTTATGAGACCATTGAATGGTCTCTCATCTCCCCCTACTGTCTCTGACTAGAAAACCTACATTTACAACTTTCTGTGCCACCAACACGGTGGCAGTCTCACAGCTCTTTTCTTCTTCCAGTAAGATAGAGAGCTTTGTGACATTTTGCTGTGCTATTCACAGGTGATCATAAAACATTTTGGGATTTTGGAGGCTTATGACTTGGCAGAGCTAGCATTAAAAGAAAAAAAAAAAAAACAAAGAAGCCTTCGTCCAAAGAGGAACGGGAGAGAGAATACTCAAACCATATAGGGACAGAATTTAAACAAAAGGGAATTTGCGTAGGGTTATGCAGACTTTCCAGTGTTGTCTTTGAACTTTTAAGAACCATATATGCTAACTTCTGTTAGTGTTACTATTGTGCAGTGGGATTTATTTCTAGTGTGCCTCTATAAAACATAGAAAGGCTAAATCAGCTCAATCTAACAAGCCAGATTAGTAATATGTAGCAATCAGGTTCAGTTCTGCGGAATAATCTAGGCCTGCTCTTATCAAATCCATTTGAGGAAGAGGGACAGTTGGGGGAAGAAACATACAAATCTTAACTACTACTAACTAGTCGGCTTCTCATGCCCGAAAATACTAACTAATAAGTAAAGATGCAAGAGCCTTCACTCTGGCCAAGACATGATTAACATATATATGCATAGCTTTACCACTTAGTCTATAATATACATCCATTTGACTTTTGACTGGAGCACCCTATAGTTTCTATCACTTCTATTAACGTTTTCTGTTTCCTCATAGTTTTTATTATGTGTTAATTATTATTTTATGATGTATTTTTTCATAGTTTTGCCCATTTTAAACCTATTAGGCTCTTTGTTAATAACTGATATCCTGACATTAACAGGTGTGGGTTTAGATTTAAGGACACACAAAAAGTAATTCTTTAAAAATTCAAACAAAAAGACGAACACCACCAACCTTTAAGAACTCTGTGCATTTCAGTTTGTTCCCCTGTTTCAAAGAACTTACCCGCACCTGTCGGGACTGTGTTTACTCAGGACTCGGAGGATTTCCTTTCTTGGAAGAGTAAAATGTACTTTGCTGTGGCAGGGGTTTAGTTAGTGCATCTGCTGGAAGTGAAAAGAGATTATTAAAAAGGGAACTGCACAATGTTTATCTCTTACAAAAAGCAACACCAAGATTTAGAAATTTTGACTTTTGTTTAAGGAATTTAATGGGGAAAGGCATATAATTGCACAATTAGAAGAAAATTGTATTTTTTTTTTGTTAAAAGCCCCAAATAACTCAGATTAAACACCAATAGAAACAGATGTACCGATTTGTTATATCTCATATATCTGCATGGTTCCAGTGAGGTATTCTAGTTATTGGTTTAGCCTTAAAGAGCAGGAGAAAAGCTGTTTTTTCCCCCCAGTGGTGATAAATGAAGGTTTTGTTTTGTTACAAGCAAGAGAGGCAGATGATCCTGGAACAAGCCGTATAAAACAGAGAGGTCATGACCTCTGGTCTTCCCGACTCAGCATATCTTGCAGGTCTAGGAAAAAAACTTGTGTCTGTCAATGTCCCTGACCAACAGGTGTGATTTGTTAATGGGAGACAAAGTGTGGACTGAACAGATAGTTAAACTGACAGGTTTAACTATCTGTTCTTTTCCTATTATTTCCTATCAAGTTTTTCTTGGCTTTGTCTAAAAATCTAAAATAAAATGGGCTGTTTTGCTTTTCTTATTAACTCCAATCTTGTCTCATCTTGCAAGATCTAACAGTTGGACACTTGCTATGATTCATTCGTTTATTTTCTCGTTTTTTCCAATTAAAAGCAATCGATTCTCACACGGATCCAGATGAACAAGTAAACAACATCAAAAATACATAAATAAGTGAAAACAGCTGCTTGCTTTTGCTAGAAAATCTGTTCAGCAGCAAATGGTTCTCCTTAAATCTTTTGTTTCTTTCTATGATTGTTAACCTTGATCATGAATACAAAGGGAAAATATATTGCATCACAGACTTGATTCAATGTTTTTTTTGCTTTGTTCTTTAAAGTAAATCTGCAGAGTCAATTCTTGAAAGCTGTCCAAAGTCATTTTAAAGTATTTTTTCCAAATATGAAAGCCCATAAAATTAGAAAAGCCTCCAGCACAAAAACCTGATGAAAAAGAGCAGTTTTTAAAGCAACACACTTTCTGTTTTACTGATTTAAACTAGACAAACCTCTCCCAGCTGGAGTAAACAACGCCTGAAAGGTCCAGTTACCATCTATTTTCAGAGTTTCATCAAATCAAAGTATCATTGCATCTTAATTCTGTTATGTGAGAATCACTATTCACAAAATAGGCTAAGGACAAAGAAAGAGAAGAGGAGTAACTCGAACTTACGTTGTAGTGTTTCGGGATCAGACACTAGAAGAGAACCATCTTTGCTGCTTGTTGTTGGAAAACCCCCCTCTGATTTAAAGAGCGAGCCATGACCCAAGAGACAGGTGTATCCCTGGAGGAAGGGTGGAGGGAACAGAAAAGAAGGAGGGGTTAACTGTGAATGCACGGGGAGTTAAAACCTTTGTGAAAAACTGTGGTCATGACACAACAAGCCTGGTTTTCCTGATCCCTTTGTTAGCTTTGTTTTATTCTTTTTATAAGAGTTTGCAAATGATCTGGGAATTGAAACCACTGGTTCTGCTCTGCCTTGAATAAACCATCCAAAAGGAACATTTTGACCCTTCATTAGGAATCAGTTTGTAGGATACGTTATGGAGGTAACTTCTTTAAACAAATGATGATGCACAAAGTGTGACCCTGTTCTTACTGTGCCTTGTACTTTTAACAGAAAAATGGAGCTTTGAATCTGGGTCAAGCAGCCTCAGGGGTTACAAGGTCGCCTCGTTGAGACTGCACCATCATTGAGTGAATCAGTCATCACAATGTGTATCTGCAGATCTATTACAGGAACATATTTCACTGTGACATACTTTAATATATCCAAAATCAGATTTTATCTAAGTGGGAACCAAATAGAGAAAATGGGGATTTATAGACTTCATGAATCTAAAAAAAAAAATCAAACTAAATTGAATCAAACTGATTAAATACAGTAATAGAAACACGTGTAAACATTTATTTTGTGTGTCGTGTTTTTTTTTTACATAGAATAAAACCTTCTTAAAAACTTAAAGCGAAGCATTCATGATCTAATATTTATGATTATAAACCAGAGATGGTCAGATGTGGCCTTCGTTCCTTGACAATGACCAAAACAGCCCCTTATTTAAATGACAAATCACGAAATGAACACAGAAACATTTAGCCTGCAGCAGGCCTGCCACATGGGAGCGCTCTTTTCTAGTGATTGGAAAAAAGCAAAGACATCCTGATGAATTTTAGACATATTCTATATTTATTTTCCTGCCAAGGGGTCCCTTTTTTAAAGTCCCCCACCACAGGCAGGGAGCCTGTTTCTGAGGAACTTTAGTTTTGTCACAATCCCAAAAATATTTGATCCCTAATTTTAAAGGTTCTACATACAAAACATTGTTTAACCCTAACCCTCAAAAGGGAACATATTGTAATTTTGAATTTGTTTAAATTTTCAAAAGTTTTTAAAAGACATTAAAAATTAAAAATTTTTGAGAAACATCCGCTGGCTTTTGGGAAAGCAGGGAGGACTCCTAATGCAAAGATGACACTGTATATAACAAGCCGTACAATCTAGCAATGTGAAACATCATCCATCCATCCATTATCTGACACACTTCTCCCAGTTGGGGTTGCGATGGGTGCTGGTGCCTATCTCCAGCAGTCAATGGGCGAGAGGTGGGGTACACCCTGGACAGGTCGCCAGTCTATCGCAGGTGAAACATCATGAAATTATTAAATTAGACCGGCGTAAGATTTCAGAGATGCATAATAAAGAACACCTTTAAGAACAGAGAGTACGAGGACAACCGATGATATCTGGATAAACAGCGAATAAACAGAAGGGACCAAAAAAAGGAGTAACAAGTTGAATTCAATAAAAAGAGTCAGCACTTTGCCTGGAAATAGCAACAGACTAGAAAGAATAACAGAAACAAATAAGATAAATACAATAATGTGTAAAAATCCTAATTCTGAGTTATATTTTTTAAAATGTATGTCCTGGTCTGACATATTAGACTTGTATTCATGTTTATAGACTCATTTTGATAGCCAGGAACAATAGCAATTAACCATTTCTTTAGAGGGCATCATATATCAGAAACAACTTACCGGTAGATGGGTTATTATCATATTTTTTAGTCATACGTTTAGTCATTAGTCAGTAGTTTGGGGGATTTATTTCTTTATTTTCGAAAATTGCAGTTTTTTCTCTTAAATGCTACCAGAGCCTTGTTGGACTAATGCCAATTCATTAATTGATGTGCANAATCCATTTGAGGAAGAGGGACAGTTGGGGGAAGAAACATAAAAATCTTAACTATTTACAGTTGAACTCTAATACTCTCTTTCAAAGATGAAAAAGAAGTGATAAGATCAGCTACGCAAACGTCCTCCTGCATTGTCATTTTATTTTTTTATGATTTGGATGTTGGATTAGCAGCTCTTGGTTTCATCCTTGCTATATGTCCTGCTTTAAATCATATGACAGGAACATGATTGGCTGACCTGTTTCAAGTCTGAAATGGTTAAAGTGGGAGATTAAAGCCACTTAAGGCTCTTATAGTAAAAATCTACAACTCATCCATAGAGCAGTTCTATCTACATCTTCAGATATTTTATCATGACAGGTGGAGTCCAGTGTTTATGACATTGCTATTGTCAAAACGGCACTCACAAATTAGCGCTGCTTTAAACCAAAGACATATTAATGAAATTATGTAAAAATTAGGACAGCTATCCAGTTCTGCATTCCTTCTTTCCACAATCAGTCTTCCAGTCATATCTCATGGAATTGCTCCTTGAAAAACTAACTTTACATTTTCCATTCATGTTCATTTGATTTTTAGCTGTGCCTACAGTATCAACAGATACACTTTCCACCTTTTAAAATGAACATTGTATGCTGAAATTGAGTAACATCCTGAAAAAAACATTTGTTTCAGACATTCATAATTTAAATGGGAATTAGAGGTAGGTTAAATTTTGATTAGATGTTAACATGGCGTCCTGTCATCACTTGCTGCTTAGCCCTGGACTGTTGTAGTTTCAAATTAATCAGATGCTTTACCTGCCTGAAACTGTCCAAGTACTGTAGGTTGGTATGCTTTCAACATTTCAGAAGGGAACCTTGTGAAATAAAGGTAACCCTTTCCTCACCAAGGTGAACTCAGTCTTCTAATCCAGAGGTTTAAGAACTTGGTCCTCAGAATCAATTGCTCTGGATATTTCTTTTGGTATTTCCTGCCTTCATCCACCTAACTTAAAGTTGACTGGCTGGCTGGCTGAATAGTTTAGTTTAATATTATTCCTGCTAACTAGTCGGTTTCTCATGCCCTAAAATACTAACTAATAAGTAAAGATGCAAGAGCCTTCACTCTGGCCAAGACATAATTAACATATATATGCATAGCTTTACCACTTAGTCTATAAT
>NW_015151633.1:81598-117913 GCF_000732505.1 Cyprinodon variegatus
TCTCCCTGGCTCCTCAGACTCGTCTTTACCCTGATGTCTCCATGATTTTTGGTTTGTTTTATATTTTGAGTTGGATTTCTGCCTCTGCTGCTTTTTGGTCTTCAATTAAACCTTTCAGAACACATCCCTGCTTCACTTGTCTCTGCATCTGGGTCCTCAAAGCAACCTCACCAGCCATTGTTGACACATTGGTAGAGCTGTTTTTCCTTTATCTCTCTAAAATCTTATTTCTGTAAAAATGAGCTGACCTTGCGTTTTCAAGTTGAGCTCCTTAATAATAGCATTAACACTTCTTATTACTAGCCATAATACTTACCTCATCATCAGTTACTAAGAGAGGCTCAGAGAGGGAGAGCATCCCTGATGTATTTCTACCCATACGGGTTTTTTTTCGCTACATGCTACTTAAAAAACAGGGAAATGTATTGTTGCTACAAAATCCAAAAAAAATTAAAACATCTGTAAAGTCATCAGTTTAGTCATTAGTCAGTGGTTTGAGGGATTTATTTCTTTATTTTCGAAAATTGCAGTTTTTTCTCTTAAATGCTACCAGGGCCTTGTTAGACTAATGCCAATTCATTAATTGATGTGCATATGCTACACTTTTACTATCTAGAAATGATGGATAAAACAATAATTTTCAGATTTTCTAACTTTCGGATGTTTTAAATTTTGAACCTGGTTTAACCCTCTCCATACTGTACCTCCCTGACCTGTCAGCTATGTGCTATAGGGAACAGTTGTATTTATTACATTTATTTACAGCTTGAACAGCTGTTTTGATAATAGGTGATAGTAATTTGTTGCTTTGGCGTTCTTCTTTTCAGATTTTTTGGCCAATGGAAACAACAAAATGAAAGCATTACCACCTTCTTCTGATATGAATCTTGGACCAGAATATTACAGTATGCACTGGTCTTTGGCAAAAGTTGTGCTTTCAGAGTAAAAGGGAAGGAAACTAAATGCATGCCACACTTCTCACATTTTTCTTTGTATCAGAGTAGGTTTTTAGAAAATAATTTTTCCTTTTCCTACCACTAAAAAACATGCACTGCCATAGGTCTTTGTTGTTGGTCAATCATATCCTCTTCCAGGTAAATCACTGGATTTTGTGGATGTAAACTATATATTTTTTCTTTTTGCAAGGTTCTGTAACTTTTAATATTTTTATTCAACCAGGCAGCTGATCAGAGGAAAAATGTTCCTTTAACTTTAACATTTAGGAGTACTTGCTCCTGGCAATCCTGATATCTGCATTAAAACTGCTAATAAAGATAATAGTTGATCTCCAGACACAGGCAGCAGACACGGTGCTTCAGAACCAACCACAACAGAAACAGAAAGTGTAATGAGCTGCAGTTTGATCTGCCATCAGAACCGCAGGCCTAATTCAAAAGTGAAATATTGGGTATGCAGAGTTTATTTGTGCTGCCTCTGAGATCATATCAATGAGACATGCAGTTGTTGCTCACCCACAGATGACTGCGCTCGTTTGAAAGAAAACTACTGCTCCTTAGGCAAACTCTGACTTCAAAGATGTGTATTTTTGGAAGATATGACTCATTTCCTCCTGCCAATGCCGGAGCATAGTTTCACATAAACATGTTTTTGGAAAACATATATTTCTGTAGAAATTAAAATGCATTTCTGGATATAAACATGCAAGATAAAGAAATAAACAGTTAAGCAAAGTATTGTAAATCATCTTATTATATGAAGTTTTTTATTTCAGCGTTCTGCACTGTGAAATGCAAAACCACAGGTGATATGAGGTTATGAGGAGATTTTAACATATTTAACAGAAAGTCAGAATCACCCTCTAAAGCTGAAACGGAGCATGACGGCTTTATGAAATAAATGATTATTTCTAAGGAATCAAACTTGACCTCTTCAAATATCAATGAGAGTGTTATGTTGTGATGTGCTATTATTAGTTTCAGAAAATCTATCTATCTATCTATCTATCTATCTATCTATCTATCTATCTATCTATCTATCTATATATATATATATATATATATATATATATATATATCTTCTATTAACTGTATTTTAAGTTATCTGTTGATTTTAAGCATTTCCAGATGAATGAATGGATCGGTGTCACTGGGTTTGCAGCTACCTTAAGGGGATGACAAGGTGGATGTGTGGCCACACACATTTTAAAAACTGTAGGGAATAAAGATTTCTAAAATAACTTGATAGGACTTTTTTTTTTTTTTTTCCCAAGCACCTTTTTGTACCTCACTAAAAACCCTGAGCTGAAAATGTGCCGACAGTTGATAGAATCGAAACAAATTTTTTGGATCACAATTGTACTGCAAAAAGACCGTTAAGAGTTGCAGATTACGTTTATATTTTGTTATTCCTTTAAAGCTATAATATATGTGCAAAGGTGTAACTAAATAGATCACATTTTCTCCTGCTTTACTCTCACATACAGTACATCACCTCTAATTTCTAAGTTACCATGAATTTCATTTAAAATGATATAGTAACAAAAAAGAGGGGGAAAAAATCAAGTATGAGTTGAGACACCTCAATGAGTGAAATCAGTCAAGAATCTCAGGGAAAGCATGCTTTGGTATTTGGTTGACAATCCTTTGCTAATGGGTAAAACAGAAGGACATTTTTTGCAGTTGCTCACATCTCAGGAGGGATTTTTATTGGCAGCAGGAGTCCTGCTGTTTCATTTGAAAATCCAGCGACAAAGCATTTGTTTTCACATCTCTGCTTGACTACTTGTTCTTAGTAAAAGTGCAGTTTCCTCTGATTTAAGGCTGTTTGTTGTAGCCATGACCTGGATGATGGAGAATTGGCAGAGGCATACTTATAAGTCCTATAAGTCATTTCTCTTTTTCCAAACATTGCAGTTCAAATTGTTGCAATACTGCATAGTTTCATTTCATTCAGTCAAAACAATTTCTCCCAAAGCCTGCAACTTATGATTTAAATGTCCTCTTGGTAGCTGGATTAGATGCAGTAGTTTTGCTTTAGCACAGATATGCAAGATTTCATCTAGTGTTGTTCCTTTAGACTTAGATCCCAGCAGTCTTTAAACTATTTACAAGCTCATCCTCATACAGCCTCACATTTGTCATACTGATGTGTGGGAGCTGCTACCTGAGAGTGCTTGATGTTCATTTCACTTTTAAATTGCTGTATAAACTCCCACAAACAACTTTCACCAAGCTTGCTGATCAATGTCCTGTAACCCATTTCTGCACAGGAAACATTTCTTACATCCTGAACTTGTAAAGATCAAACGCTTGTCACTTTACAGCTCTCTGGTCTTGCTTATTGGCAGTAGAGAGGTTAGAATTGAAAGGAGAAAAAAAAGTAGATTCTGTGAACAGGTGTGCTTTAGACACGTAACCGACTGTCTGGGATGGATCCATCATTGACTGATTGAGTGATTTGTGTGAAAAGCATCCAAATGAACAGAAAAGGCCTTTGCACTGCAGGACGCCCCCACTGACTCATCGATTGTTGCCTTTTCTGTTTATTTGGATGCATTTTGCTCATAATGTGCCTGAGCACCTGTCTCCTTTGTTGGAAATGTAGAGGTAAGCGTTTATATCTACACTTTTTCATGCCCTAAAAGGCACTTATCCACTGTGTAGCTGCTAGAATTCAGACTTGGTTGAAGATGATAAAATAATGAATTCCCCCACTGTACAGTGGCTGCAAAACTACTCATACCGTTGAAATTCCTTTGCCTGTTTTTTTGCTCTAGGCAATGGTATGCAGGGCAAAAACCAAGAGTTCATATCACTCTGAACCAACAACCTCACAGCTGCCTTTGGTGATGGGAGAATCCTGCTGTGGGATTATTTTATTCAGCGTCAATAGAGAAGCTTTTAAAATGTATATGTAGTTAACTTTTAAGCCTTACCACCTATAAACAGAGGTGGGTAGAGTACCCAAAAATTGTACTTAGGCAAAAGAAGCACTACTTCATCATATTTTTACTCAAAAGTAAAAAAGTAGGCTTTAAAGAAATTACATAATTAGTAAAGTAAAAAAAACTATTTGGTAAGAAGTCTACTGAAGTATGGAGTAACTGATCTACTAATTACCATTGATTATAACTACAGAACGTATTATTTTTTTCTTATAAAACGTACATAATCAATAGTTACAGTATGTAGAATAGGTCTCTTACAGTATACTGTTCACTATATTATCACTCAACCTCCAAATGGTAAAATAACATTTTACCAATAAGCCTTGAGTTAAAAAAAAAAAAAAAAGTTAGCCTCTCATTGGTGCATATTTGGAATGTTTTCCTTATTGTGGGTGAAGTTTCTTACAATGGATGGAGTAGCCAGAAAAAACAAAGTACAATACTGTAAAACTAGCCCTAATAGTACATTTTTGTCAAAAGTTACTCTGGTAAATGTAACTGAGTAAATGTAAGTAGTTACTATCCAACTCTGACTATAACATACAGCCAGAACTGTACTTAAACAGTTTAAAGTATATTCATATGTTACAAAGGTCTAGTCAAAGTCTAGTTGGGAATACTATTGAGAAACATAGTTTGCAGATTCAATCTATTTACTTTTCTTTAAGATAAAAAGTAGTCCTGAATCATTGCTTCAATTTCTTTCTGCTTTTAATGTATCTGCTCTATCCTCTCAAACCTTCACTCAGCCATGCCAGAAGGCAGTTCACACCTAACCTATTTTTCTCGAGATTATTTCCTGTTCAGGAGAGGCTTACATCTACATTATTGCAGTATACATGTTTGGTATGAGGGATACCTGCAAACTCAAGGACACATTGCAAGCAAATGTCCATTGTGGCTGCATTTTCATTAAGAAGCAAGTAATGTAGTTACATTGGACAATGAGGACATGTTAAACCACACACTGCAGAAAATTTAAATCTAAATAGGTAATGCTTTCTTGAAATAAGTGCATTATTCTTGAATTGAGGAGATGAGACACTGCGCCAATGGATCAAGAAAATATGCTTTTAAAATAAGAAAAAAAATGCCTTGTCTTATTTCAAGTGCATATTATCTAATACTATTAATTATCTGAAATTAATAGAAAATACACTTCATTTAATACATTTTTGCTCATTTCTAGATTGTTTTTGCAACAATTTCATACAATTGTTGCTGGTATAGTGGTGTTGTGAGAAGATTGTGGGTTATATTGACACAGTGGGGGAAAAAGTATTAAGTCAGCCAATTGGTCAGTTGTTCATATTAATGTTAAATCCTCAAGCTCCGGGTTACTTGTGGAGTACCACAGGGTTCAGTGCTAGAGAAAATTTTCTTTATTATTTATATACTCCCAATTAGTAGAATTATCAGACAGCATGGGATTATCCTCATTCTTCTATGTGTCACCAGTTCTGTATAGCAGTAAAGGATGGTGCATGGATCTGCAACAGAACCTTGCCCTCCTATATAAATGCAAAAACGTATGGCCCTGATCTAAGCATTATATCCGCCAAGTTAGGCTTGCCTCCCTTTTTAATTAGCAAATGCATGGAGCACAAGTTTAACAGCATTCATATTGTTAATCCATTGTTGTACACGGTAGGTTTAAAAAAAATTTATTTTAGTTGTCTTTTTGTACAAGTTTTTCAATAAATATGTTGGAATATTGTATAGCCTTTGCACTTCTTTATTTAATCTTTGTTTAGTTTAGGGCGACAGTGACATCGGATGTAGGAGTTTTCCCTGAAATCGAAGGATTGACGGTTCAAGCCCCGGCTCCTACTTTTAGTGTCGTTGTGTCCTTGGGCAAGACACTTCAACTGCATTGCCTACTGATGGTGGTCAGAGGGCCCGGTGGCGCCAGTGTATGGCAGCCCCGCTTCTGTCAGTGAGCCCCAGGGCAGCTGTGGCTACAATGTATCTTTCCACCATCAGTGTGTGGTGTGTGCGTGTGTGCGTGAATGGGTGAATGACTAAATGTAGTTTAAAGCACTTTGGTCAAGTCTCCTGACTTGAAGAAGCGCTATATAAGTACAGGCCATTTACCATTTAGTTGGTGTATAGTGTATACTGAACAACTTAGAGGCTCTAAACTAACTCAGACTAGACTGGACTCTGAGTGTTGACCTAATCATTTTAGTCAAATCTACAATCACAGCTGCAGGAAACTAGACCTCAAGAGCCTGAATAGAGGATGTTTTTACCTTAAAGGGGGTCATAGAATGATTCTATAGGGTATTTGGTGCTAGCCTACATGCTCATCCGGGATGAGTGAATCCTACAAAGTAACTGACTCAATACAATCAGCTGGGTTTATTTTCTTACAAAACGTTTAGAATATCTGATTGTATGACCTGGTTGAATTATCTCTTTCATATGCCTTGAGACATATCAATGTCAACACTAATTAGTATGTGAAAAATATGAAGAGGTAGGAATAGTTTAGCGAAATTCTCTTTCTAGAAGCAAAGTTATTCCGTTATCCTTGTCTGCATGTTTGTGACATGCATTTTACTGGATTAAGGTTTGGGGCAAACAGTAAAGAGTTTACTTTGAGCATTGCTGCTGCAAGTGATTTGATGAGCTATTATCTTAGGGACTTGATAAAGGATCGATTGTTTCTCCTTAAGGGTGTATTTAAAGGACTCAAGCAGATCTTGTTATGTCTCAGTTTATTTCATTGGGGTTTTGTTCGTGGGGGGCTATTTTTCTCTGTGTTGTACATATGTACATCTGACAGGCATCAATATTATGAAGTCCACCCACACAGTCTAACTATGTGCCTGCAGTACTCAGAAAGTTATTTGCATAGAGATGATACCACAGGGGGAAAAAGAAGGTATCATCTATGTGCCGGGTCAAAGGAGGAGAACTACTCTGAGACTGGAAAGAAATAATGAATGCAGAATGGTCTCCAGTTAAACTCATCAACAGAAAGATGTTCGTGTGCAACAGTAGCCAAGTGTAGCCCTGAATTTGCAATGTGTCACAGAGGAGGATGCTTAATGAGAGTTATGAGACATCGGAGCGTAACCCGGCAAGTCCCAAATGTGGGATCAGAAATTCCTTCTTCAGAGCATTTCAGGCTATGGTGTTCTGGTTTGTTCACATGCTGACATCTTAGAAAGAGAACATGTTCATCATGTACCCTAACATGATAAAGAACATTCTGTGTTCTATCATTTCACATCCACAACAGTGTGCTGAGTATTGAATGATACCATCTAGAGAAACTGCCAGCTGTGAAGCTCTGTGGAGTTATGTATGACAGCCAGAGGCTTCACTTCCATCAGATGTCAGCTTCCTTGTTTTCATCTTTTATTTAATCTTTCTCAGGAAGCTTAAAAAGGTGACAGGTGTAAGGAGGAAGATGGCACAGCAGAATTTGATATTTGTCAGATGTCATTGAGGAAGGTTCCATACTTATGCAATAAAACATTTAACCAAATTTTACCTCCTTTTAAGTTAAAAGTTTGAGGCACAATGCTGTGTTGAACCTTTAAGTTATACTGTATAGGTGAGGATGGATTTGGTCTATAAGCTAATATAAAAAAAAAAAAATAATCAGTAAATAAAAACCAAAAATGTGACGCATACTTGCATGCCTTTACTTTGTGATACAGTAAAAAATGTTTTTTATTTCACCGAGGTGGGCATGCATCATATTCTCCTATACAATTGCACTAGTCATTCATTAAACCCATGCTATTCTTCTCGTCAGCTTTTCAGCCTAATTGAAGATGTTATTCTGTGACTTGAAATTAAAGGCCAGAGCTGTTCTGTTCAGCACCACTACAGGGTCATAGATATTAATGTTTAGGCTGAAGGCGACAAGCACATTTCCAATCAGCTTCATGTTCTTGTGAACTTAGCTGCCATTGTTATTAATATCATAATGCAAACCTAGACTGCTTAGACAGCAAATGGTGAAGGGAAAAAAAACACAGAAACCTTCCGAAACCAATTAAGCTGAAATCCAACATCAACCTCTCTGCAAATGGGCTCAATCTTCATTTAGTTAAATAGATTTTTAAAGTTATTTTCCAAACTGTGGAAAAAGTATGAGGATGAATGAGCAATCGGGACTGTGTGTTGAAAAGCATAATATTACACTTTTCAAATTAACCAATGTTTGAAGAACTGTGAACTAGTGAACTCTAAGACTTTAAAATTGGTTTTAAATACACAGAAAACAAAGTTTATGGTTTTCTCAAAAGCTCGAGCACAGCTACTTGACAATTGTAGTATCTTGTCCTTAGATGGGAAATCCATTGAGAGAGTGTCTTCATACAAGTACTTGGGAATATGGATAGATGATAAGCTTTCTTTTAAAGTACATATCAATATATTAGTGAAGAAGCTTAAAGTAAAGTTTGGTTTTTACTTCAGAAATAAATCTTGTTTTACCTTCAGTGCTAAGAAGAAACTTGTAAAGTACTTTTTTGTCTGTGATTGATTATGGAGATATATTGTACATGCATGCTGCATCCTCCATCTTGCGTCATATTGACTCAGTTTACCATGCATCATTACGATTTATTACAAATTCTAAGTCACTTACTCATCACTGCATTCTTTATGATCTAGTTGGTTGGACATCACTAACAATTCGTAGAAAACAGCACTGGTATATCTTTATCTATAAAGCAATACTTGGTAAACTACCACTGTACCTCTGTAACCTCCTCTCTGTGAGTTCTGGTATTTATCAGTTGCACTCCTCTGAGTGGTTACTTTTTAATGTACCCCGAACTTCAACTGAGTTGGGAAAAACTGCATTCTCCTACTCTGCACCTTGGGGATGGAATAACCTCCAGAAAGAGCTCAAATTGGAAACTCTCGTGTCCATTAATGAATTTAAAGCAACCATGAAGAATGTAGTGATGGAGATATGTGCTTGTTTTTCTTGAGGAGCTCAATGTGTTTTAACATACTGCTCTGATTTTATTTTTTTATGTTTTTAATTTTCTAATTCTTTATTTTTTATTTTGCAAAATGTAAGATGTTGTAAATATGTATGAACTTCCTGTGGTTTGGCTGCTACCTTGGCCAGGTCTCTCTTGAAAAAGAGATTCTGAATCTCAATGGGACTTCCTGGTTAAATAAAGGTAAAAAAAAAAAAAAAAAGACTGCACCAAGTCTCTTACCAATGGGAGGGATGGCTTAAGCCTTGAAAGGCCTTCCATTGGCCAGGAAGAATACCAAACTTTCTCTTGCTCCAGGATACCTGTGATGATAAAGAAGGGTTTTAATCCAGAGGTGAGTATCTATTGTGGGAACAGATTAATGAGTAAATACAGTGCATCTTTAGAAAGAGGGGGTGAATTAGAATGTTTCAGACTGCTTCTGAAGGTTGAGGGAAACAGGTAGGCAATGCAGTCTCCCTTAGATATCCATTGATGAATAGATGTTTGAATTTAATCTCTAACTCCTATTAAATGATTACTTCTTCTCTCTGTCAACCAAGGGAATGTTGGTGAAAGAAAATATTCTGTTATTTCACCTTAACAATTCACAGTGCCTTGCATATTTTGTTACCATGAACTTAAATCTTTGTTTTTAGGGATTTTATAGAGATAGACCTACACAAATGTGAAATTCATTGAAATAATACATTGTTTTCCAAATGTGTCCTGAGATAGACTTGTTTTTCCACATCTGGTGTTTATGCAGCTGCAGGTTTTTTTGAGGATTATCTTCAACAGCTTTGCACAGCTAGAGAAAGAGGTTTAGAGCTTTTCAACTTTGCAAGATATTTAAGCTCAGTCACTCGATGGAACGAAGAATGAATGTCAACTTTCTAGAGTTGCTGACTCAAATTTCTAGGTCTTACTAGACCAGTATAGCCAATGAATGAGCTTTGATTTAAACAGTTTAATTGTATGAAGCTGCTGCTGAAGCATGAACCTCAAACTCCATTTTCCTTATCTCGGTTGCCTGAAACAGGTTTTTTCTTCAAGTATCTTATAATATAGCTTTATCTCCTGATCAAATTTGATAAATTTTCATCTGTGTAAAAATCAAAAAAATAAATGTATATGTGTATATACAAGCAGCAACGCTAAAGCAGGGCCATTTAAGCCAGAGAACAGACTCTTACCAGCTTAAATGGATAATATTTCCGTATGATCATATCACAAGATTACACAGATTAATGCAGGAGTAGCGTGTAATTTCTTTTTCATCTGGCTCTAATCACCATGTGTCAGCATAAAATGGAGTACTGAGGATAACCTAATGAGAAGAAAATACAGATAGTATGTCATGAATAATGGAAACTCCTGGGCATCAGGGGGCTAAATACAGACACAGAGCCATCAATATTTGGTCTCCTTAATTAGAAATAACCAGGCATGATCAAAAGCTACCTCTCAAGGATCATCACAGATTGTAACATGAAACTAACAGGAGAGGGAGAAGTGCTTCTCCTGCTACCATGCAAACAAATAATTTTTCATTTTTCTGATACACACAGAAGGCCACACAAACAGCTTGCATAATATGTGCCATTAATCTCTGTCTTTTGGTCTTTGCTGGGTGATGCACTGAAATCTTAAAAAGGATATAGGCCTGCATATAAAGTTTACATGAACCTGATGCTGAAAACAGTGTCCAATGTTTATTAACGTTTTTTTACTTCTTGTTTTTCCCGAACACAACGCACGTAAATGTAGTAACATGAAGGTTTCAGTGTGATAGACAAGACGCAGTTGGAGGATTTTGATATAAGATTTTGCATTGACAAATTCAAATAATTTGAGATAATAGGGCTACATCAGACATGAAAAGGATTAGTTATGGACTGAAATCAAGTTTAGGTGGAAAATGTATCACTTTTTTGTGTGTCTCCCTCCAACAAATGATCAGTCCCTCACTGTTATCATAAATAAGACAAATACAGGATGATGGAGAAATGGAGTCTCTGTTAAGCTGTTGCTGAATTATATGTTTTAAAAGATCCAAAGTCAGGAAATCTTTGAACGAAATTTTGGAGTTCCAATATAGTCTGATTAATGTAACATTTAAGAAAAGCTTACAAAAATATTGTGATATCAAAAGAACCGAAAATATGTAATATGCAATGAATTTATTTATTTTTGAAGTTATTTTTTAATATGGGAGTCTTTCCCTCAAATTGTTCTTTTCTTTTCAGCAGGAGATCATTCTATTACAAAATAACTGAATTTATAAAACATTTCCATATTTGTTTGAGAAGCTCCAAGTATTCATGCTGTTTACCCAGACTTTATTCCCTACTGTGGTTTTGCTTTAACGGGATGCAGCTCAGCTGTGTGAGATACACAGATGGGAATCCCTTGGGGAAACAGCAGTTTTCAACACTCGTTAAAAACATGGCTAAAGAACTCTGAAGAAAAATGACAAGACGAAGCCAGAGGGTGCTGCAATAGCTTACTGTAAGCATATTCACATAACATCAATCTAACAGGCGTGGATTTATAAAAGGACAAAACACTGACACAAATATGGCAATCGTAAACCTCTGATAGATGCATGGCACTTCAGCATGTGGACCTAAGGGTATGGCGGCATCACCATGAACCCTGCTACTAGTGCTGAAGTGATAACCTGCAGATCTAACTGAATAATGTCCTTGAAAGGAAAGTGGTGTAAAATTGAGTGACTGGAGATTACAGTAAGGAGCAGTAAGAACATGCATGGTGTCACTGGGATAGCCACCAGCATCCATCCATCACTCTGCACTTTACTGCTGTGATGATGATGTGTTTTGTCTTAAACTGCATCACATGATAAAAAGCAGATTCTTAAATAGACAACTACCTATCAAACTCAGTTTAATACATAACTGCAAAAGGTAATCAATTCATATCCTCCTTTCCGTCCTATCCTTCAGCTTTTCTGTTCATTTAACAACACAGGTGCTTAATGAGGTGATCCACAAACACAAAAGAACTTTGCTTCAATACACCCTGTGTGTCTACAGGCATTCAGCTTTAAATGCAACATTAATGCCCTGGTACATAAAATGTAGTTTCACGTTTAAAGAGCTGCAGTCTGTACAATCGCTGCAGGTTCATATCTCCCCTGCTGAATCATGACTGATAGTTTTTAGCATTTTTTTACCCACAGAATCATTTACAGCATTTTTAAATTTAAAGTTTAAGATCCTCGATAGAGGTCAGCAAAAAGAGTGGCCTGGCTAAGCCTTAGAGATATAGCAATGAGGTACATGATGCAGGGGGAGAGCCTAAAGTGGACCCACTGCTTCTCCACGTTGAAAAAATTAAGTTAAAGCAATTCAGATATTTCTTCAAAACACCGTCTGGATGTGCACCCATTTGCAGTTTTCTTTTAGGCAATGGCCTGCTGGAGGAAACATCGGGACGAACATGTGGATGGAGGATTTATATATTGAGGGAACCCATTCGGATCCACCAGAATTGAGCTGGAGATTCCTACATGTACACTAAGTATTTGAAATTGATGTCTGAAGTTTTGCATCGCAATTTATTAAACCTGCAACATACATCAACGCAGAACATTTTCTGTAGTTTTTTAAATAAAAAATGTCATCTATCTTATTGAGAAATCTATCTACCTTAATTTACATTAAATTGCCTTTGTTTTTAACAGCTGATCAATAGCATACAAAATAGAACACGTAATGTTATATGCACTTGTTACAAAAATAAAGTCTTCCTAGAAGAGCCTGCATGTTATTGCCATATTCATATTTTAAATGAAAATATTGAAATATTAAATAAATAGAAAATGAAAATGTAATAACATGAGTGTATTCCTATAACCTTGCGCTGCAAGCTGGATTGTCGCAAAATCTGAGTTTTCAGTCTCACAACAAAACCATCTTGAAAAAGTCCTGCTAAAATGTCTGTCTCGTAACAACCAGCGAGTCGGAGCAATGAAAGGCCTGCAGTGTTTTTTGGGGGTGGGACATGTAGGAATGACGACAGTAAGAAGGGCCTTTCCAGGGCATTACAAACATGGCAATGCTAGAGGACTCACCTGTCGATTCTGCAATTGACTCAGGTCTTGCTAAAATAGCAACAATTTCTCATTTTAAAAGGAGCAAAGAGAAGCACTTTGTGCATTTTTAGCTATGAAAGATGTCGTTGCCCTTCTTCCAACAGGATTTGGAAAAAGTTAGATTTGTCAGCCTACTCCGCTAGTTGTGAAAACGTCACAATTACGGTAGCTGCTACGATTGGCTGAAAGCGTATTATGGAAGGCGGGTACTAGCCAGCACGTCACCCAATTAGCATAATTATTGTACTAAACGTTGTTCCCTTTCACAGACAGACTGAATGGCAGCCATCCCAGATTAATAATGTAGAACTCAACTCAGTTCTACAAATATCAATCTAGCTACAGCCAGGTTACTATTTTTTATACATGGCTCAGAAATCAGTAAAATCCTTGCAATCTAAATAAATAAATAAATATTAAATGATAACTTTTAGAATAGAAACACAATTAAAAACAGCATTTTCTATTTTCCTATCTAATCCAGATGCCTCCAGCCTTGGCTGGCCTTAGCCTACAGCTAGAAGACTTCAAGGCAGACCCAGACCTCGATGGAGAAACTTGAAAGTGGGGTGGGGATTTGAGAGGAGGACCAAAACGCAGAGACTGAAGGTTACTTGCAGATTTAATATCCAAAAGTTAGACAGAAGCAGAAATCCACAAACATAATGCACAAAAAAAAAACAGAAAACCAGAAAACTCACATGAGGAGTTAAAAATGATGGTGAACCAGCAAACAGTAACTGAACAGGAGGTGTATATATGGGAGACAGAAATGTAGACCAGGCTAATCAGCAGATTGGGAGCAGGTGTGGAGAGAGGAAACTAGAAGGGAGCTAGCGGAAAGGAAACTGACACAAGAATGCAGCTGAGGGCAAACAAGAAATACCTAAAAACTCAAATACAATCAAAAATAACTAGAACAACACAGAATGGGAATACAACCAATGAAATCTCAAAGATAAAACTTAAACAGAACCAAAACCAGGACCATTTTGGTCTGGGAACCGTTTAGATCTCCCAAAAATGAGCAGAACATTGTTGCTAATTAAAAGGATAGGATCATAAGTGTTGCTCGGGAGGGGAATGTGAGAATCCAAACGTATGCCTATTTCAGTCTGCATTTGTTTAATTTACTGTTATTTGTCACTGCAATGCATTTTTATAGATCTTGAAAAGTGCAATACAAAATACTTTATTTCTTTAAGCCTTTTTCATTGAATGCTTTGTGAAATCCCTGACTCATTGATAATTCAGTTGTTTCATTGTATAAAGTAAAGCCAGTTTATGCAGATAATCGATTAAAGATGTGGATTAATAACCAATGAAGCTATCACACATAAATCCAATCACACATGGGTTCAGTCAAGCTCTCAAAAGGTATGCAAATCCTTGAAATATCCCTGATGTCACTGTCTAGACCAACATTCAATTACAACTACTGGCTTGATTAGTAAATGGCCACGGCAACCTAAATCCTTATGTAATCTGTCCTCCAAAGCTAATTCAACAAACAACCACAGGAACAGTGCTAAAGAGGAGCTTGAAAAAAATTATTTAAACCGTATTAACTTTGCACGTAATCCCTCAGCCTCCACCTTTGGCTGAAAGCTGCTTCTGCTCCCATTTGGCTGATTTCACTCTTTTCCATCCATCTCTAAATGTCCATGCTAGCATTAAGGCGCCATCTGTGGTTGTGTTTCATTGGCCACTGGCTCAAGGCTCTGGTTTTTAAATAGAAGCAGTGGAAGAATCCACCCCTAATGGAGTATTACCCTGCTGTGGAAATGGAAATACATTTGTAATTTTGGGTTGTTTTATAAATAAAGCATGTTTTTACTTGGATTCAATGAACCCCAAAGAGGATGACATAGATAATTAAGGATTTTAGAGCCAAAGGTTATGACTATTATGTTAACTACAATAACCCCCATTATATTTTACTATCTACTGATCGCTTTTAAAAACAGGCAAATATATAAGATGCAAAGATTATTTTCTCTGAGGATTATTGTTGCCTATAGTGTTATTACAGCACATGGAAAAGCTGTCCTGCATCTGATTTATTATATTTCACCTTTAAACTTTTGACATTGACAGATATTAGTGGATAAATTCAAATATCCATGAGAACATTTTAAAGAGCACCACAATCCTGGATCTTTTCCAGAAAAAAGTTGTTGTTGCATTTTTTAAATAAGAGGATTTTAGGACAGTAAGACAAAGGAGGCACTCAGTGATGCTTAAAAGAGCAAATATAAAAGCTTAGAGTATGAAATGAATGGTGACATTTCTGTGAGTGAATAAGGTTATCTACAGGAGAAACTAGTCTTGGAGAAGAGAAAAAGAAAGCAAGAATAGTCTTGAAATTTTGAAACAACATATACACAGCTATACACACAGATTTACTGTAAATCCATTTGTACACTCTTGTCAAATATCAAGAGGGGGTGATGATGATGGTGGTGGTGAGGGGTGTTATTTAAAATAATGATACCACAAATAATTTCCAAACATTTTATCTCTTCATGACCAAAACTCTCCTTTGGTCTTTATGTCTGTAGACTAAGTTCAGGCTTTTTTAGACAGAACCCAAATTAGATGTTAAACTAAATATCTAGACCTGGCTAAAATCCCCCAATGCAACACAGGAGATTGTGAAATGGTTTGATCAAGCCCAGCTTGAACTTTAAGATAAGATAAAATTCAGAAAATATGTTTTGAAACAAAAAGGGTAACGTCACTTCCCACAGTAAAACAGGGTAGTGGCAGCATAGTGGTGCGGGCTTAAAATAAAAAAGGTTAGTTGCATTTTTTTTTCAATACCATAGGATGTCCAACTATACATCATAGCATAGAAACCAGAAAAGAATGTCTCATCAAGAAGGTCTCGAAATGATCTAGGCCTGATCAAGAAGGATACTGTCAGGATATGTACCTGTGTGACGGATTCCTACTTTTTAAAAGATCTCTGCTGGAGGATTTGGTACACCGAGCTGCAATCAGACCCCTTTGTGTGCTGTGGTACTTAAGAAGCAGTCTGACATCCAATGAGCAATCAATGCTTAGACCATACCTGGTAAAGATCCCTCACAAAAGATTTCTCCTGCTAATTAGTGGAATTTTATGTTTCCATTTTCCATGCTCTATTCCTGTTCTGGATTAGATCTGCCAAACATCACCTTCTCCTGGGTCTCCTTCATCTTGGTAGTCTCCTTAAGCTCCATTAATACCAGCAATTTTCAGCCCGCCTGCGTACCGAGGTTGGACTGATAATCTTATCCCATACCTCCTTTGATCCTCCACTTTTCATGCTGGATCTCCAACCCATCTACACCATCATAAGCTCAGAGCCAAACTCCTTCTCAACTGAAAATTACACTATTTTACCTGAAGTTGGTCTCTGTCATTATTTCAGCTTATGGGCCAAGAAGCCTTTACCACCCATTGCAGAAACTAAACAAAAGTGTTCAGTTCCATTTACTTATATAGCGCCAATTCACAACACGTCATCTCTTTACAGAGACGATGCAGTCAGATTGGTTAAAAGTTTCTATCAATGAAAAGCAGTTAATTGATCGAATAATTGACTCGCAAAACATGTTTCTCCTGGATGATCTTGCGGCGAAGATTTTTGCTTGCATTTTGTTGTTGACTCTTCAGGAATCCCTCACACAGAGCTCTACAGCAACAAAGAGAAGACGAACTAAAACAAAGGGTGTGAACATGAGATGTCCCTACAGTCTGACGATTAGTGAAACTTATATAAGGCATAGTAGGAAAACTTCAATCAACTTATAAGATTTGGCGTGTGAGTCACTAACCTGGATATAAAGTTCAGTCCTAGCCCAGAGGAAGGAGTGGAATTCAGCCAGATGATTTCCCACAGCAGGCGGCAGATGCCACCCAGAGATTTGCCTGCTGAGCCAGCCTAAGAGGTACCGTAGGGAAATCCAAGCAGGAGTCTGAAGACAGGTCAGGCAAACAGATCAGAACAAGGGCAGGCAGGATCAGAGGTCCAAGGGAAGAAACTAGTCAGTATAAGAAGTATCAGAACAACAAACTGTGTACGCTAGAGAACTCTCACCTATGGCTCGAATAATCTGGCACTGATCACTGGGACCAGACAGTTTAAATAGAAACTGGAACAGGTGGATATGATGATTGGTAACGTGAAACTGGGTGGAGCTAGGCAGCTAAATGGAATTAACTATTAATCCAGTCATCAGTGCCAAGACCATGACAGTACAGGCTTAAATCTGACAATGCCCCCCTCAAATACAAACTGGTTGAAAAATATCCAAACACCCCCATGAGTCCTTAGTCTATGGATGACTGGTTGGTTCAAGAAAAGTTTGTGGAAATTAGTTTTAATATTGTGGCTGATCTTAAAGCATCCACGTAAAATAATGTGAATGTCAATGTCTGTGTCTGCTTGAGTCACACATCACGTGAGTCAGCAGATGCTGACATGGCTGGTGTTGCTGAAAAGAACAGACAGGAAGATTCAAGCTGGAAGTGAAGAAGTGTGAAAGGAAATAAGTTGGTTGTGTTTGATGTGTGAGGGACAGCAGTACATTTCTGTGACACTTCTTCCTGTGACATTTTCAGGCTGCCAACGAACATGAGGGGGTGGGGGGCAAAACAACTAAAATGAAAAAAACTATGCTGCAATTTAGTTCCCATGTTGGGCCTTAGAGATTAGTTGTTTACGGTTTGGAGGTAATTGGTGTGAAGGCCTACCACAGATCAGTTGTGTGTGTGTTTTTTTTATTTCTCAGAATAATCTTGTTACAGTTTGACAACAGAAAAGGTCAGGAAGGCAGGTGATTGTAGAGGTAAGACATCAAACAAACAAATGGTGTTGTAAGCAAAGTACTACATTGAAGCAGGAGCATAAATAAAGTAGGGTTTATACTATCACTACATTAATATTCCATCTTATGTCCATCTTGTGGTCCATAGTCATCAGTTTGGACTCCAGACATATTTTACGTGGGTTCTCCATGAACCTTTGCCTTTTTTATTGTCTTTCCTCCAAGACCACCTTCAACAGATTCACATCTGATATGTGCCCTTATAGGATGGGTGTTTTATTGTTAATTGCAGTTACCTGTGTCCCATGTAGCCTGTCACTTCCTTATATTTAGGGTGCTTTTTTCCTGTTTGTTTTCACTGGTTCCACCATCAACATCATCCTGCAAGTATTTCCTTTTCAATTCTCACAAGTCTGCATCATTGGTTCGGTCTGCATCTTATTCCACACCTAATGACAACATGGGAAAGAAGGTTTCTATCTAGATGGGAATAGAGTTGATTTGTTTAGCAATGAAGCAAAATGCAATGTGAAACAGATTAATTATTTAAATTATTTTGATTACAATATTAGCACAGGCATACTACACCCCCGGTATTATATGGTGATAGAAAATATGATACCCTTGGAATAAATGTCATCAGTTATAAGGAAACCATTTGACATGGATATGGGTGGAGTTATAGGATAATTCAGGAAATTAACCTGTTACTGGATGCAAAAACAAAAGGTATGGGAAAGTTCTTAACTATTTAGTGGAAAAATTATCTAAAACAATTAAAGTTATGAACTGGTTTCAAGGAAAGTACATTTTTGTGTTGGAAAGATTCAGTCAAATTCCAAACCTAAAATCAATGGCAACACATGAAAACAGTTTTTTGTTCAGTGATAACAACCTATTTAGCCTGAAGGTATGAGGCGTAATCAAAACTGTCAGGTATAGGGGATGTTTGTAGGACCCCAATACAGAGACGGAAGGCCGAGATGCTTTCTTGCAGTTTTAATGGTGAGGTAGATAGTACAGAAACATAAATCCTGAAAATAACCGGCAGGGAACTCAGTAACCAAAACTAGGATACGCTGGGGAGAAACATACATTAAGGAATGATGAGATTCCAGCAATGAGGAACTGAAGAGGAGGAGTATATATGGGAGACAAAACAACGAGTGGAGTGATCAACTAACTGGGAGAAGGTGTGGACAGAGGCAGCTAATGGTGCTTTCAGACTAGAGGCAGTGAACATGGTCATTTCCACAAGCCCCGCAGGTAGTTCTGCATTTCAGATGCACAGTGTTTAGATCCTGGACCGCATCATCGAATAGGGGGGGCTTAAGCTGCATGAAGCCGTCACCCATCCAGCCAACCATTTTCTGTCATGCTTATCCCAAGCGGGTCGAGGGGTGCTGGAGGCTATCTCCAGCTGTCTACAGGCAGAGTACACCCTGACAGGTCGCCAGTCCATCACATTGCAACACAGAGACAAACAGGACAAACAATTTGTTAATATTTGGTACAGTGGATTTTACTTTGCATTTATAGAGTTCATATACAGTATATACTGCTTCCATATCAATAAGTTTTTCTGCACCATGTTTTTTATCCCACACTGATTACATTTGATCGCTGCTGCACTTTAAGAAATGGAAATGTCATGAAAGCTGTACAAAAGGAAATTTAATTTTGTATACACTCTGTGTATGTAAGAATTTAAATAAAAGTGGTCTAAGTCTAAGTCAAAAAAAGGGACAAGTAAACAACACGGTATAACTTTAGTCAAATCAAACTTCTGCCAACCACTTCTCAGTACCTATGCTTTCTGGCTGATGTTTCGGTGAATTTTGAATGTTGGTGGTGCTTTCACACTTTTGGTAGCATGAGACAGACTCTACAACCCACACAATTGACTCAGGTAGTCCAGCTCATCCAGGATGGCACGTCAATGCCAACTGTGGCAAGAAGGTTTGCTGTGTCTGTCAGCGTAGTGTCCTACTGGAGGCGTTACCAGGAGACAGACCAGTAAACCTTAGGAGGGCAACAACCCAGCAACAGGACCGCTACCTCTGCCTTTGTGCAAGGAGGAAAAGAGCCCTGCCAGATCCCTGCAAGGTGACCTCTATGACCATTTGTCTGCACAAACAGTTAGAAACTGACTCCATCAGGATGATATGAGGGCCCGACATCCACAGATGGTGGTTGTGCGCACAGCCAAACACGGTGCAGGATGCTTGGCAGTTGCAAGAGAACACCAGGATTACCAAATTCGCCCTTGATGCCCAGGCCTTTTCCAGATAAAAGCAGGTTCACGCCAAGCCCATGTGACATATGAGTTAGAGTCTGGAGACACCGGGGATAGTGATCTGTTGCCTTCAACATTATTTAGCATCACCGGATAGGCAGTAATAATGGTGATGTGTGGCCTTTCTTTGGAGGGCAGGGAGCACAGCTCTCCATGTGCTTGCCAGGCATGAATGCCATTAGGTACCGAGATGAGATCCTCAGACACCTTGTGAGACCATATGTTTCTCCTAATGCAGGACAATGCTAGACCTCATGAAGCTATGGATGGGCCCGCCCGTTCCCCAGAGCTAAATCCGATTGAGCACACCTGGGAAATCATGTCTCGATCAATCCACTTATGTCACTTTACACCACAGACTGTCCAGGAGTTGGTGGATGCTTTAGTCCAGGTGTTGGAGGAGAACCCTCAGGAGACCATCCACCACCTCATCAGCAGCATGTAGAGGCATTGAAGGTACAGTAGGTCATACAGGCATGTTGAGGCCACACACAATACTGAGTCTCATTTTGATCTGTATTACGGACATTACATCGAAGTTAGATGAGCGAGCAGTGTGTTATTTCCACTTCAATGTTGTGTGTGACTCCAAACCAAGACCTCCATTAGTTAAGAAATCTTTTTTTATATATAATTTTAATTTTAGTGTGTTCAATTCTATAGAGAACAATGTATTCAATGTGAACATTTCACCAATTCAGATCTAGCAAGTGTTATTTGGGTGTTTCGTTTATTTCTTTGAGCAGTCAATTTATCTATCTATCTATTTATACACACACACACACACACACACACACACATATATATATATATATATATATATATATATATATATATAGACACAGAGAGAGAGAGAGAGAGAGAGAGATGCTTAAGGGAGACTTGGATTTTAATCTTGGCAATTTAAGAGTTCTTGGGCAATGGTTGAGCTAAACATTCTTTGTTTGTCATTGTTTCCTTGTCTTCTTAGTTCAAAAAGAAAAAACAAGAGTTTAGAAGCAGACAAATAATACAAGCATATTTCTCAAAATATTTAAAAATGAGACTCAGTCCTTTAGAACCAGCAATCAGAGACTTGTAGCTGGAGAGATGGATAGGTTTTAAGATGATTCCTGGATGACCTTCACCTGATTGCAGATAAAAGTTCTCCTTTCTTTGTCATTGAAAAAAACACCCTGACTACAATGCTGTTTTGATTGCTAAAAGCCTTGGTCTGGTTTTATCTGAGATAGCCTGCTCTCCTGGTCAAAAATCAATCGACAGTTTCTCCCATGAGCCCAAAAACTCCTTTGTATTCCTCCAACAAGCTTTAAATCACAATTTATGACGTTCACTTCACAGAGCAGGGAGATGGAAGGAAACCTGGCAATAACCTGAGCCACGCGCCGTCCCCCTGTGCCTCTGTCAAATTCTGACCTATGAAAGGCTTAGCAATCATTTCAACCTGAAGCTCAGCAAAACACTGAAGCTGGAACTGAATAATTAGGCTAATGCATAGGTTATTAGGGATGTTTCTTCCTGTGAGTGGTTTAGCCCTCCAAACAAATTACTTTCTTTGGAGACAAAATGTCCAACAACCGAGACATATATACAAAGGCAATCATCAAGGGAATCCAAAGGAGATTTGTGTTATTTCGAAAACAGATGTTCTGTTGAGAAGGACTGACGCTGGTCTTTTCAGTTTATTTGTGGATCAGTCTATCCCCAGCTGTTTTTCAGACTCAAATATTGCCAGGTCTATTAAACAGATTGCCATGATATTAAGTGCTGAGGATCATAACCCCTGCATCTGCCTTCTAGAAATATTCATACCTCTTTAATTTGTTCAGATTTTGTCATCCTAAATAGTATTGTGCCTGAAATCTAAAAGCATATATTTTAACATTCAGCATACATTGTGGACTATTTACAGTTTATCCTGTTACCTCCCAGCTGGGGTGGAAAAATGCCTTGCTGGAAAGGTTAATCCAGATACAAACAAGCATAGTTTTTTATATCTGCACAATTTATAAATTATATTTTGACATTTGTGTAAGAAAAAGGCTTTTCAAGATACAACCTCTGCATGATGTATCATTCATGAACCTCTGGTGCTTCACTTGCAACCCTTCATTCTACTTATGAGCAACATTTAAATTGTGCAGAGAAACAGATTTTCTTAGTCCAAACCTGAAGAAAAAAAGTACATTTGGCCTCATTTTGACCCTCAACATAAAGTCATATTGTTACCAGCAGATAATATGTATTCATTTTCTTCTGTCTAGCTGGAGAAACGAAGTTCCTGCTGCAACAAATTATACAGCATTTAATTACTTTTTCAAATGGCTCCACAAGGAAGATAAAATGGTTCAATTTCATTATATTGAAACTTGTTTTCACATCAACACCCTTTAAATAAAGCTGCAAGGTCACAGAGGGTTCTATTGTTTCTATTACTACATGGAGAAATATCTCTAAACCTTCTTGACCAGAATGAGAATGGTGCTCACTGTAAATGTCCACCAGTTTTTTAGCTTGAAAAGTCAGTTTTTAGGATCATTATTAGTGAAATTTATGGCTCCTGGACAATCAGAGATGAAGTAACAGTTTCAACAGATACTGCATTTTAAAATACTGAAAAAATAATATGTATTTTTTTTTTTGTTTCTCTATTTTTTCTTCTATTTATTAAACATCAACCTGCCTTGGGACTGAAAATTACCCTCTATATCCTAATTACATGTGGTTTTAATGGTAATTAATATGCATACCGTTTTTAATATAAATAAATAAATTAAACCCATATTGCTGTTGTTACTGAAATTAATAAAGCAGTATTAAACATTTTTTTAGATTTGGCGCTTTTTAACTTTTTTATCTATTCTTTTCATCCACCTTTACATGTCCTTTGTTCTCATTACAAAGGGTTCCCTGTATGATATTAACACTAGCGATAATTTGTATTGTCTGTTTCTCCCAGATTAAACTCAACAGGAGCAGGGAGGCTAGCAATTTGGGTCAAAGGAATATTTCGACCTCTGTACAGTATACCGCTGAGGGGAAACAGACACATTAATCAGCTACAAGCCTGAGGAGTCTTATCATTTCATTCAGTAACTTAAATCTAACTGTTCTCAGTTGAAAAGGCAGGACGGTTTGGTTTAAACTTCTTCTCAACTTTATTCCTTACTTATTTTCTGTGTTCCTTGATCTCAATAATTATGTTTGTTTGTGTTTGTTCTCTATCAAACGTCCAAGGCTTTCAAAAAACTGCAGATTCCACATGCACTGAGTAGAAAACTATGTTCTCTGATGTTCTCTATGTAGGTGACTTCTGGAAGCTGCACTAGATTTAATTTGGACGTTTTGAAGCAAAAAGAGCATGATTTGAAATGCATGTCTGTCAAAGCATCTTTTGTTTTCTTATCACTTCCCAGCTGTGCAGTAATTTGTGTCGTTCTATCTCACAAAGTCCCAGTGGTCATCCAACTGTGGTCCTTCATGCAGTTTTAGAGATGGAACCAATTAGGAAGTTGTGGCTTACATCAGATCAGTCTTTTCACAGGCGGATATCAGAAAACCTTTAAGCATCAAAGCTTTAGAGAATAAGCAGAACCTAAAAAGCTGGATCAGGAAGCAGGTTGAGGAAAAGTAACAGGAAACTTGTCAACAAAATGGTGTAGCATTAAATAATACTTAAACATCATATAAAATCATAAACAATGAGTGCATATGACAAGCTACATAGAACTACACTGATATAAAGGGTTAAAATAACCCAGGAAAGCACAAAATAAAAATTTTTCAGAACATATACTGGGAGGCGAGATAACAGGAAACAGACATGGCCATCCGCAAAAGTAGATAAGTAGAAACACCAGGGTGAAGCAGAGACACTCTCCGCCTGACAAAATAAAATTCAAACATTTCTGACATGTTTATTTTAATGCATAGTAAGTAAAAGCCCAAAGCTCCTCTTATAAAAAGGTTTTTTTCTTGCATCATCCTTAAAACTTAAAACCTTGCTATCTTCATGCTTTAACTTTCCCAAACCAGATTATTCTGCATATTCATATGCATAAACATGTTGTACAATAAGCGCCGCAAAACCAGAATATACTAATATGCTATCCTTTTTTTTTTCCCAGAAACACTACATCGGAGGTGATAATTAATGATACGAATGGAAATTTGAATCACATTTGAGGGGTGTTGACATGGGGATATAGCACTCAAAAGCTATCCCAGCTGGCTGAAATCACACACCGCACACAGTGCCAGTTGTACTCTACACATGCTCTAATATTGAGTAACACACTCATTACAGGCTGTGATTACTTGTTTTATGCTCTGCCAGATACTCCAGTGAGCATTTCTTTCCTATTTTTCGTTCAAGATAATTTTTCCTGCATGGGCCCTTTTTGTCTTCTTCCTCTTGTAGTCTTAATTCCAAGAGGAGTCGGATAAAACGGAGCTATCTGCATGTACTGGTTCAACAAACTGCACAAGGGAACAGGGTAAGACATTGATTTGAGAGGAAACTGTGCTGAAATTCACAGTTGCTGCTGCTACTTTAGCACATACCATTCCATTGTATTGCTTTCACAGAATTAATCTTCCTATGATCCATGCTGACAAAAACAAATCAAATGTTGTTGCTCTCCCTCCGACTCAGTCGGTCTGAGCGTACGTTGATTAACTTGGCCGCGTCCCCTCCACTAAATTTGAAATCCAATTACGTGCAGAGCAAAATGCTGCAGAACTGGCCCCAGCTGTCTATTCAGATGGAAACATTTAGCAGGGGCGGACAGGTGCATCGCTGCGCACTGGAGTGAATGCTCACGGTGCAAACTGGATTTGTAATTGGCATGATTTCTTCACCTGGTGGATAACTATATCATTGAGCAGGATGAGCCATGAAAGAGAAATGATCATGGTGCGAAGGATATAATTGGCTTTGAAAATTATATTTAAAACTGCTTGATCAAGTTGATGTTTTAAGGCATGGTCCATACTTAGGTGGATTTTTATAAAGGGGTGTTGTTTGTAAGTACTAAGAGTGAATACTTTAACTTTCAGGTTTAGCGCACTTAAAGGCAACTAGCTGTCACAAAATTAAAGACACTTGCACTGTGTTTTTTTAATCTCATAGCAAACCAGGAGATTAAGAAGTAATTGAGTTACGTCCTAAGCAAGATGCTTCCTATCAATAGTTCAGTTAGAATAGGGACTTCCCAACATTCCTATCTGTTGCATAGTAGCTTTAAACTGGTCCACAATCCTATTTGTGACAGGATGTACAGGCACATCCTGGACAACATGGAGTTCAACCCAAAAAAAACAAACAAACAAAACCCACTATTTCTTAACATGTACTCTTTGTGAGACATTCAAATGTAAGCATCTTTATGCTTTGGGTTTTATAATGAAGAGATCAGGTGTTCTTCACATTTGTGTAACCTATTTTTTGGGAGATTTTTTCTGGATGGCTAATTCCAAATTTGACAAATGTCATTTATATGCCTGTCCATCACATAATGACTTCCATAAGGCAGCCTTTCCTACCCAGAATATTTATGTTACTTTTGACCCTGTGAAAGGTGAAGGGATAGAAGCTGGGACAAACAATTTGCCAGATTCGGAAGGACCCAAAACTGAAATTATCTGAACGTATGCAAAAGTTAATTCTGCTGTGTTTTTCTCCACCTATGTGCTTTGACTTGAACATTCGGTCAAGGGTGGTAGAATAACATGGGGATCTAAGTAGCATTTTACTGAAAACCCAATGTAACACATAATACAGAATGAAAGTGGTCTCCTTCTAGAACTGCTCTGAGGTTCCATTATTTGAAAGGTATTTTTTAGACTAGATTTTAATCTGTATAGTTACATGCTTTTGATTCTGTAAATCTTGAAAAATACAAGGAGAAAACATCTTGATGGCTTGATACTTAATGTTTGTCTTTTTATAGGAAGGAGTGGCCTTTATCAGCCTTGTATGTGGGTTCATGTTGATGAGAGACAAACACAGAGAGGGGAAGGGAGGGGGGCCATCTGTTTATCAGCTGGTCTACACATGACCCTGCCCCCCTTTTTTTTTTATGAGCCCCTCATTTCAATGCATTAATTAAATGAAAATGAATTCATATTAACCCCTGAGCATGTATTTGTCAGTGTTAGAAACAATCTGGTTAAATTTGCAAAAAAATAAGTTTCTGTGTGTCCTACGTAAAATATATCTAATTAAAAATATTATTAGGAAATGCATTTAATTCTATTTTTATCAATGCGATTTCATTAAGGTTAAACACACTGCCAAGTTAAATTGAAAAATTAGATAGATGGACAGCTAAATATCTTTGAGGACAATTTTTGGATAAAAGATGACAATAAAAAAATTGGCATTAATCAAAAAAAAATAATAGAAAAAGCAGTGGACAGTCCCCCATTGCATATTTGGGAGGCTATATTTGATGTTCCATCTAAACATTTGTTCTTTGCATGTGGTCTTGCACTCCATTCTGCCCTTTGTTGATGAAAGCATGTTTTAAGGGAGGGAGTAAGCAATGGCAGAGAAGCAGGGTACACCTGTGTCAGGTCAACTCTCCATCCATCACTAATACTTCTGTTAAATCACATTTCACAAAACTGTTTCTATGGCTTACTTGCAATCTAACAGTAAATTTGATTATATTACTTAATGGTTTTTCTTTCATTTTTACATCATTTGCTTTAAATCATATATGATTATTATTATATATTCCCCAGGCGATTTATTCGGTCTGGAAGTTGTGTGCAGATTACAGTGTTTTACTGTTAAGCAATGCTTTTCTAATCACTGTAACATCTGTAAACATCTATACAATATTGGTTGTACAAAGTCAAGTGTTCTTGGGGTCCCCCTACTGGACAGATAAACTGGATTTTGCCCAGGGCAAACTGTATTTGTGGCCTTGACCCACAGGGGATGAAAGTGATCAAATGTGACAAGCAGGAGCAGGCCACAATAAAACCCTAATGTTGTAGTCCTGCTGTTTGAGCTCCGCCTAGCTCTGCATGTTGTCTTGCATCTCTACATGGGATGATGCCCTTTATTTCATGTGTGCTTTGCTACCTAACAGATAATAATGAGCTGCCTCACTATACATTTATAATGATTTTTCTACTGAATTGATATGAATTTAGAGACATATAAAAGAGGAACTGAGACAGGCAGAGAGAGAGAGAGCAAGTGCTTGGCCTAGTTACAGTATGCTGCACACTGAGAGCTGTCTCTGGTCCTGAATGCATTTCTGTAACTCTCATTTCATTTCAGTCGGTACAAATATGCCAGAGAATCTTTTAACTAAAATTAATCAAATTACTTAACCCCTTAGAAAAGATTTATATACATTTTGGGTTACTGTTTACATCAATGTCTTCTATTTATAAGCTCTTGTTTAGTTATTTATTTCATTTATGGATGGGCATGTCGCAAAACTTCCAGTTTAAGTATGTGATCGTTGAACTATAGGTTTGTAAAATGTTATTAGCAAATTTACATCATGTCACTTTAAAATAGAATAAAAACAAACACATAGCGATTGCTTTATACGACGGAGTATTAGGGCCAGGTAAGAGATTTTCTTTATTTCTTATTTTGATAATAAAGTCGTAACATTACGAGAATAAAGTCGCAATATTATGAGAATGAAGTCGTAGCATTACTAGAATAAATTTGTAATATTACGAGAATAAAGTTGTAATATTACAAGAATGAAGTCATCATTAACAACCATTCGAGCTCCGACCAGCAGATGACAGTCGACCAGTTCCACCAAACAGCAACCTGAGTCCACTTTGACATTCTGCCTAGTTTGATGCTGGTGCTAAAAGATTTCCTTATATATCAAACCAGAGCCAAAGTATAACTTCACATAATGCTTGACATTCCTCATTTTAGGGAAGAAAGTGCTTCTTGTAGCGGTTGTCATAAAATTCAACTTGTCTCTTGTAATTTTAGGACTTTATTCTCTTAATATTACGACATTATTCTCGTAATTTTACGACTTTATTCTCATAATGTTACGACTTTATTCTCATAATGTTACTTTATTCTCATAATTTTACTTTAACTTGTAATGTTAAGGCTTTCTAGCAATTTTACGACTTTATTCTCATAATTTTATGACTTTACTTGTTGCGACTTTATCCTCGTAATTTCACGACTTCATTCTCGCAATGTTAAGACTTTATCCTCTTAATGTTAAGACTTTCTAGCAATTTTACGACTTTATTCTCATAATTTTATGACTATACTTGTTGCGACTTTATCCTCGTAATTTCACGACTTCATCTCGTAATGTTAAGACATTTTCTCGCAATCTTACGACTTTATTCTCGTAATTTTATGACTATACTTGTTGTGACTTTATCCTTGTAATGTTAAGACTTTATCCTCGTAATGTTAAGACTTAATTCTCGTAACTTTATGACGTTATTGTCGTAATGTTATGACTAAATTCTCTCAATGTTAAGACTTTATTCTCGTAATTTTACGACTTTATTTTTGTAATTTTATGACTATACTCATTGCAACTTTATTCTCGTTATTTTACGACTTTATTCTCATAATTTTAATTTATTTTCATAATGTTACGACTTTATTCTCGTAATGTCAGGACTTTATTTTCGTAAGTTTACGACTTTATTCTCGTAATTTTATGACTATTCTTGTTGCGACTATATTGTCGAAATAGAAATAAAATCTCTAGCCTAGCCCTAATACTCCTTCATAGCTTTAAGCATAATTGGGGCCCCAAATAATGGCCCAAGTCAATCTTCTCTCGGCTCTGGACACTTGTACTCTAGCATTGTAAGTGACTCTAAATGAATGACTTCTCGCCTAAACAGTAAAGCGATTCATCCCAAATCCCCCCACCGCTCTGCCTCACTCCTGACTTGGTTGGTTGGTTGGTTGCAGCAGAGCCTCAGTCTGTATCCCAGCTCGCCTGACAGACACAGCCAGTCCCACTCTCCCTTAGCCCAACCAGTAACCTATCTCTCCGGCTCTAGGCTCACGTCTTTGACCAAAAAAAGAAAGAAAAGAGCGAGATGTAGAGCCCGGACATGGAGACCGCAGCGGAGCTTCTACCCTCCGAGGAAACCCAGAAACTCAGCAGAGAAAACAGGACAAACAGCGGTTTGGATGATCGCAGAGACGCTCTTCTTCCTCTGCATGAACACATCAACAAACACAGATGCCCGGCTTGAGAAGTTCCAGACAAACCGCGGATAAATCCTCCAAGTCGCCAGCAGCATCCTGCTCAGTTTTCAACCAGCGCTCCCAGCTGCAGGTAAAAGCAGAACTGTTGAATTACCTGCTGCTTCTGTTTGCGTCCCTCTGCCTGCACATCTCACACTGACCACAGCCTGGGGGATTTCTCTTTTCTTTTTTTGGTAATGCATGAAGTAATTTGTATTTGACAAGAGAGAGCGCTTTGACCAAAGTGGGTGGGAAGGTGACTCATGCTGCTTCAAACGCTGTTTTGGAGCCAGCATCACTGCGCCTTTTTATGGCTTTAAAGAAGAGACATGCAGGCTTTACAGGCTATTACATGAAAAATTGGACCACTTCAGTTCAGAGTGTCTGAAGCAGCAGGGGAAGTGCTTATATTGGTCTGAGGTAATGCAGCTAATTCTTCATTATTATCAATAGCTCCTTATTTACTAACACTTTTAATAGAACTGTTTAATGGGGTTTAATCAATTATATCTCTGGATTAATGCTGATCACCGATTGCTTGGAAAGCACTTCTGTTTGGAGAGAATCTACTGTTAAATTTTACCCTTACCAGACTACCACCTAATACATGTTTTCAAACTGCTTCACTATTATTTGACAACATATTTAGGCTTTGTACATACATTTTTGTAATAAAAATGCATGCTGCTCATCATCCTGACTTGGGAAACCCATTGCCTTGCATTAATGCCCAATATAATGGCTTGTAGGTCTCTAATAAAAATGAGGCCCCATTTTCTAAACAGGATTCGCCATTCTAAAACAAAGGTGATTAATGAATGGAAGATATTTTTTCATGTTACAGCCTCAAGCTTGAATGTTGTCTTTTCTTATTTTATAAATGTCAGTGTGTTTTTTTTCTGTTCTGCCTTCAGCTGTAGTTACAGTTACAAGCTCTCTTCTATATCTCCTCCTGTTTTGTTTGTTTAAAGACAGATTTTTTTATTTACGTATTTATCAGCCCTTCTTTGTAAAATACATACAGATTGAATGGAGAGCATCTGTGAATAACAATGTTCGAGTCTTGACACATAGAATTTGCATTTTGGTTGGTACTGGAATAATAGTATGTGTTTTGAATCTTTCCAATATATCTCAGATTGTTTTTCTTTTGTTATATGTTTACTTCTGTAAAATTAACGTCTAATTGAGTTCCAAGGCTTTTGCCCCAGTTTTCCCCATTAAATGCCCTACAGTATATCAAGTCCTACCCAACTTCACTTTAATTATGACAAGCTTATCTTTCCCAGCTAAAAAAAAACAACCCCACGGCATTATGCTGCCACCCCCATATTGCGCAATGTTATAGTCACACTTCTAATGGTTTCAGCTTAAGCTTACCTTCTCCTATATATAAGCAAAGGTCATGGGAATTTGTATATCTTTTATTTAACTATCAATTTGCCCTTGCTACTCTTCTATAAAGACTGGATTTATGCAAGACTGAGCGCTGGATCTCTGTTACTCCTCCAGACTTACCCAGAGGCTTTTAGCTGCTTAGATTTACTGAATAATCCTCATCTGGCCTGCCGGTTCAGATGGACAGACATTTCTCAGTAGGTTTGCAGGTGAGCCTTAACCAGCTCTTTGTAGCTACGTTTACATTAACAATCAAATTGCACAAATTGTTATCATGGGAATAAATTAGTTTAATGGAAACATGCTCATTAAAAAAATATATAATCCTTTTTCATTTAAAAGATGTTTGCTGACTTTTTGACCAAATTGAGATCAGTGTATTTCACAGTACTGTAAACGCTTCTGTTTCATGACACGAGACACAGGTTTGACAACTGGCAAAAAAAAAAAAAGACAGAAAGTAGCAGGATGATGTTGCCGCAGCGGGATTTTAACTGCACACATTGGTGATGGAAACACAGCATATGAGATGTTTAAAACTTGCTTGACTGTTGTGTTGATAACTTTAATCTTCTTTAAAGCTTTTGTGCACCTGAGCAGTCTGTTATGTTTCTTGGTCTTTACCAAACTTTGTTCATAGCTATAAAAGTAAAAAAAAAAAAAATAAAAAAGGGGGGGGGGGGGGGGGGTCGAAATCCACGTCTCAATTTTTTTTAGATATTTATTAAAAAATAAATAGCAAAGTGCATTTTGTGTCATTTTACCAGTGGTGGAAAGTAGCAAAGAACATTTATTGGATTGCAGTACTTACAGTAACTACTTTTTTTTGGAGTATCTTCACTTTACTTGAGTCATTTTCTGGGGGGGGGGGGGGTACTTATAACTTCCATATCCAGGAAGCTGCTGTTCCTTTTGGCTTAGCTTAGCTTTGTGATCCACAGGTGTTTGTCTTTCTGTAATGTAATTTCATCATGGCAGATAGCAGCCCTTAGGACTGAATCTGGACGACACTGTTTCAGAGATTTATTGACATTCCACAAATGTCAGAAATTCAGGGCAGATATTTTTGGTATATTATACATTTTATTAAGGCATTAATTGTTGCCATTTGGCCAAGTTGATCAGTAGGATGAGTTCTCCAATCAGAGTCAAGGTTTCTTTGTGGTAATAAATTCAACGTTTAACCTTTAATCCATAGTGAAAGTGTAAAGAGAGTCGAGACACTCCCGTTTTATTTTTGGTTTGTTTTTGAATAAGAAAGAATAATCAAAATGGCGGTCCTTAGTTTGTGGAATTTCTTTACAGATGGTGTAGAATTGGTAGAAGAGTTTCTATGCATCATCACAAATTACTCTTAAAATTAGACAGAAATTTACTAATATTGTAACATTTAGTTTGATTTTTTTAAAAAACTAAAGAATTTAAAAGGCATTTGCTTTTGAATACTTAAGTCAAAAGTGAGTAATTCAATACCTTTACCTGAGTAGATTATTGACCGAGTAACTTCTACTTGTAGTTGAGTAGGATTAGACTCTGAGTATCAATACTTTTACTTAAGTACTACTGTTGCATACTTCTTCTGCCACTGCCTTTTACTCTAGCATTATTTCTTATTTGTGCTTATCTGTCAATTAAACTGCCAGTAACAAAGTGTCTGATCATGTTATAAGGATGTGAAAATCTTAAACGGCTCCTGCAATGAACATTACTTACCATAATGTCAAGACAGTCATTTATTCCAGTCCAAGTATGCATTTTGTTATTACATCAGTCTTAAGATATCTCTTTTCAATAAAGTAAGCTTTCACTCTACTTAGTCTTGAACTTGAAGCCTTATTTACAGATTTAAAATGCTAATTCTGATGGCTGAAAGTAAAATACTCAAGTCTTTTTTTTATGCTTTTTGGGGTTTTTTCACAGGAAGGAGAGTGTTGGCCTAGTTGGTTAGAGCAGTGCGATCCACTCTCGGTTCCTGAGCAAAACCCTTGACCCAACACTGCTCCCTGGGCACCACACAATGACAGCCCACTGCTCCCCGAGGGGATTGGTCAAAATGCCGATAACGAATTTCCCCATTGTTGGACAATAAAGGGATTTACATTTTCATTTACATTTAAAATCAAACTATATTAGAACCTGGCTAGATGCAAAATAGGATCATAGTCATATTTTTTGTCAGTCAGTCCGGTCATTTTCAGCTTTAAAAAAAGAAAGAATCTACTTCCATTTTTGTCCTTTACACTGTTTGTTGAAGTTATGTTTATCCACTAATGAAAATACAACACTTATCTGGTGCTGTCCCCTGAATGCCCATAGAGCTGGGCTGAGATGGGGAAAGCTCAGCGAACAGAGAACAGAAGCCTTTTACAAAAGCATAAGGCATATTAACCCATCTGCTCTGATATATATATATATTATTGTACATAATGCAATTTTTTCTTGATTTCCAATCATTTGCGGAGCTCATGCAGTGTTGGTTATCATAAAAATTAATCTCATATTTCCCTACAGCTTGCTCAAATTAACCTCACTGCGGCCTGATCTAGTAATACGAGACATCATCCGATATGCCGCAGCAGGCTCCGTTCTTTTAGTAGGTTACAGTGTCTCTAATTCAGGAAAATCAACAATGGATTTAGGTCCATCTACCATTTTGGCACAGCTTTTTTGAGTGACCTGAAAAGCAGTCTAACTGCTGCATTAGTGGCCTCAATTTGGTTTAACCGGAAGGGGAAAAAAAATACTATTTGTAGGCCATGCTAACTCATAGCCATTTATGTCCATCTTCCCTCTCTGGTTCTCTCGCTCTTTTTTCATCCACTTTCACACACTCTACCCCTCTCTCCCCCCCTGCTAGTATGCACTCACTCAAACTGTGTCTCATCGCATTTCATCACTCTCAGGCGCACTCTGCCCCCTCTGCTCGTCTCCATCTATCGCGCGCACACGCAGCGCAAAAGGCACACCAGCCCACAGCAACGTGCGATGATATTTGACGGATTCTGTCGTCTTTGCTCTTACTGTACGTCTCGTGTCACAGTTTGATAGTTGGTGTTTATTTGTTGATAGCCGGCTCTTTCTCCGAAGACTGCTCCATCATGACAGCTCATCTGACCTCAAATCAGGATTATGTTTTAGGTTGGAAGAGGAATCAGAAACTTCAAAGCCCCAGTGGTTTTTCAAGGACAGGTCATCACTATTTTCCCTGTTATTGTAGAAAGACGGTACATTGCTGAGAGACATTTATAATGTATGGCTCAATACTGTATTAAATATCTGCTCAGTCAGGAGGGACCGTGGGGGCGACTACAACACACTGCATCAACGAAGGGTTACAGGCATTATTAGGAAACTGGAGCAAATTCCCTCATGTCTTTCAGCACAGAATTCACCAGATGACTGTGACTTTTTGGGAGTGTTTGGGTTCACCTGTTTCTACACTGTAGTAGAGATAGCTCAATAAATCAGCTATAATTTTGGGCTGATATTTGCATTTTTTTTTGTATCTGTATCGGCTGATACATGCATGCATTCACCAAATCATTAATGCAATCAGCAGTAGGGGTGATACTTTATGTGTCACAATACTTGGTCACAATACGATATTATCACAATATTTATACTTTACCCAGCTATCAAAATGAAATGTAGACATAAAACTGCAAGTGCAGCGTTCTTCAGAGTCCATGTTGTTTCTGGTTTGAGTCAGTCCCCGTCTCCTACTGTGACCAGAGATGGGAAGTAACAAAGTACAAATACTTCGTTACTGTACTCAAGCAGATTTTTCTGATATTTTTACTTTACATTACTACTTATTTTTATGGCGAATTTTTACTTCTACTCCTTACATTTTTACACAAATATCTGTACTTTCTACTCTTTACATTTAAAAAAATTGGCTCGTTACTTTAGTTTTGAATCATTTCAATGGAGTTACCGTTATTATTTTTCACGTCATCAATACCAAATTCAATCTAATTGGATGGGAATCTACGTTGCATTTGACGCACCACTACAAGATGAATCGACAGATTCGGCGGTATTCATTGGCGGCAAATCATTGCAGCTTGGTGGCGGTGGCGTTAGCATAGTAGCATGGACGACGAGATGATTGAAAATGAACACAACGGAGATCTAGTCCTATTGGCAGACATCCATATAAAATGTAGGCAACGGCATGAAAAAAGTGGTTTCTACTTTTACTTTTATACTTTAAGTAAATTTACAAGCCTTACTTTGTTACTTTTACTTGAGTAAAGAAGTTTAATCAGTACTTCCACTTTTACCAGAGTATTTTTTTAACACAAGTATCTGTTCCTTTACTCAAGTACGGAAAGTGAGTACTTTTGCCATCTCCTACTGTGACTGCTTCAACTACAGTAATGGCGCTGCACCGCACAGCAAAACGGCTCCAAGGTGCAGAGGTAGCCCATTTTCTCTCATTAATTTAGGTAAAAATTTTGTTTGTTTTTTTTTGTTTTGTTTTTTTTAAATCAATGTTAGGAGCTGAAAGATCGATATAATGTTGGGCAGCCGAAAATCCCTATATGTATATCACCAAATCGATTTTTTCTCACACCCCTAATCAGCAGCCATGCCTTTGGATCATACTGTAAACAGAAAGAAGAAAGAAAACATGCATTGCTACTTCCATCTGCTATCCATTAAGGATGTTTTTATTTATCTTTTTGATAAATGTTTCTCTTTGTTTATATTTAACATTATTATACTTCAATCATGTAAATGGATGAAGAAAAAGCCATCTAAAGTTTTAGCGAATACAAATCGGTTAGGATGATGGTAAAATGATTGGCATCGGCCTTAAAAAAAAAACTGTATCTGTCCATTTCTAGCAATTAGTGCAAAATATTGAAAGAATGAAAGAATCCAAAATGTGCTGCTCACATTTGTATTCAGTTGCCTTTCCTCTACCCCTAAGTCACGTAGAAAATAGAGTGCACCTGTGTGTAATTTAATCACGGAACAGTTTCAGGGAGACCAAAGAACACGGCAGACAGTGTAAAGATAAATTTGTAGAGAATTTGGGTTGTAAAAAACATGTCCCAAACCTAAAAAATCTATCACCTGAGAGTGGATTATAGCAGTGGTTCAAACCCTACATGTTTTAGGTATTCCCATTCCTCTGCACACCTGACTTAAAGAAATGGTTGTTTAGCAGGCCCCTGTAGCCTGTGGTAGCTGATGAGGAGGGGTTGCAGTCATTTGATGCAGGTGTACTGGAGCAGAGACATCTAAAACATGCAGGACAGTGGGTCCTAAGGAACAAGTTTGAAAATCACTGGATTTTAGTACAACCTATCCAGATTAGGGGTGAATATTTGCATGGGTGTTGCGATACAATACTTGGGTCAAGATACGATATTGTCGCTATATTGCTATCAAAAGTAAATGTATAGATAAAAAGGCAACCTTTGTATATGTTCATCAGATGATATTGATCGTTCAGTTATTTTTGTATCTGTGTTGTTTGGAGTTTGAGTTAGTTCAAGTCTTCCACTGTGGCTGCCTGAACTACAGATAAGTGCTGTGCTGCACAGAAAAAGGGCTCCACAGCATTATCTGCCAGACTGGTGGTGCAGAGGTA
>NW_015151633.1:118685-128930 GCF_000732505.1 Cyprinodon variegatus
TAGTGACTAGCATAAACCTACATGCTAGGCTACAATGAGAAGGAAGGAAAATGGCGTTTCTTTATCGAACTTTTATCGACGCTGTTTTCTATCGATCGATATATATCGTTATTGAATTATCGCCCAGACCTACTAGGAACTAAAAATCGATATTCTATCAGGCAGCCAAAAATCCCGATATATTGGCAAAACAATTTTTTTCCACAGCCCTAATCGAGATCAAGCTACGCACATGAAGCAGCATGTGGTACATCTTGATTGATCCACAGCTCAGGTGGATGAATCTGTTAAAATAATCCTTAATTGGAGAAGAAAACAGAATGAAAGCCTTTGGTTGCGACACTTACAGTTTGGCCCAACCAGTCAAAAGAACACCTTGGTAAGATGAAAGCAAACTGAATTTTGGCGTCTATATGCAAACTATATTGATGCACTGCTGTCTGCATGTAGGGGAAGCCTGTACTGCAACCCATTTTAAAACCACCCAACCCATAGCGGTGGCAGCATTATGCTGTGGGGATGTTTTTCGTCAATATGAACTCCTGACACCTGATCAGACTTTATTGGAGGGAGAATATATATATATATTATATATTATATATAGAAGATAGATATAGAGCATTCATATTAGAAACACACTGTTAAATGATGCAAAATGTTTTCCTGTTAGTCATATCACAAACCTAAACAGAATTCAATTCAATTGTTTAGTTTTAAACCTAAGTTTGTCTTAGAATAATAGAACAATAAGTCCAGACCTATGTCAAAATAATAAAGATGACATCACTTATAAAGGGTGCTGACTCCTAATCATTTTAATGATTTTGAGCTGTTTTAAAAGGAGGAATTTGCAAAAGTTCGAGATTCTATATGTGCAAAGTTGAAAGAGACAAGTTTTTCTTTTTTAATTAACTGTATCATTATGCTCCACCTTTTTCCTGCTTTACACATAATATGAATACCATACAGTTGTTGTAATATAAAAAAAATGCTAATGAGGGATTTAAATGTTTCTGAAACCACTGTTAAGTTAAAGCTTTAATGTTACTGCCGTTAATGTGAGCTATTTTAATGATGTGTTTTCTAGGCGACCAAAGCTTGGGCTTTTTCTTTCAAACAGCTGTAGGTCTGTGATCATATATCAATAAACCCTTAAGCTGAGGAAACAGGAAACAGGACAAAAGTCTGTTTTTATAAGCAGATGTCTTCGCTATTTCAGCTAAAAAAAACAGACCTTTTATGTCTCTTTGTCATTTTTTCTGCTTGTTTCTAATAAACCATTTCAGACCAGTGTGTATACAATAGGCTTATTGTTTCAGGCAGGTTTGGATGAAGAGTCTGCACCTGTGTTGGTGCTTAAAAGAGGAGACACTTCTTCTTTGTTTACCCATGTGAGAAGGCTAGTTTTTGGAATAAGGATCAGTGTCAAAACTGAATAAATAACACAGTCAAAAATGTAAATATTTGATCTTTTTTTGTTTGACAGATCTTTTTTTTGGGAGGGGGGATTCAATTTTTCCTCCCATGTTGAACAGCAAACTGCCTTATATTAATATGATTAAGGTGCAAGAATATTGTCAGGAAATTTGATTAGGTGAAGCAATGGCTGATTAAAGAGCAAAAATAAAGCATTTCTTTGATGAAATTAAAAATCATAGGCATCCTCTTTCCACTAAATATAATTTATAGATATTAAAAGGATTATTTAAGAATAAATTGTTCTCTTTTTTATTGTAATAGTGTCACACTTTGTCAACTGTTTCTTATCTGCTCAATCCTCAGATTTAGGCTGTTATATGCATAAAGTCTCCACGCAAAGCTCAGAATCTGATAATGCTTCTTCAATCTGTTTAAAGTATAATGGTGCAGTCTTGTTAAATCTGACACGATGCAGCGAACTTCAAATACAGGCGCCACTACATGTCCAAAATGCCATCTATCCAGTCTAATTACCCCTTACGTCTCACTTCCCCTGAGGCGACATTGCAAGGAGAAGGTGCCAAAACTCTTTTTCACCTGCCTTGCAGCTACGAACACGGCCTGACCAACCTGCTCTGAGGCGGGACGGTCGGGTCTGGCATGGGTTCAAGTTAGCCAGTGGGGGGGCCTTACCACCCAGGCTGTTGTAATTCCGCACACAACATGACTTGCTACTATCGCTGGTGTGAAGCCAGGAGACAATCACTGCTTTAAAAATAGAAGCTGCTGCGCTGCTGGTTCTTTGAGCACAGAGAAAGAACTGTTGTTTATCTGTAGTTTTCTTCCATCACCTGATGTTTTCTTTGACAGATTACAGAAAGTGTTTTGTAATTTTTTTAAAGAAATATGACAAGCCTTGTGTTCAGCCTATTTATGCAGGGCTCATTCACAACAGAGGTCCTCTGCAGACACTTTAAAAGGCAAACACATGTAATTCAGGTTAAAAAAGAATCCAAGACTGTACCTTTTCTATTTTTATCAGTCTAGAAAGTCTGCACATGCTGTTAAAATAGTAGCGTTTTGTGGTATTACAATGAAAAAAACCTTTTCAGACAGTTTGATCATTCAGTTTTCCCACATCTACCCTCCACTATGGTGAACGTCATTAATCTGAAATATAGTTGGGCTGTCGTAGTTGGGTTTTCATGACTTGCTTCGTCAATTTTCTACACCACATCACGTCATTATGTCCCAGTTTATAGAGGTTTTAAAGACACATAAGGATGATGGTGATGGTGTGCAAATCAGGCAGGAGAAAAACAGAAACTTATTGACCTAATAGAAAGTGGGAAGGGGGGGTAGCAAGACTAACATTCACTCTGATGAGTCTTATCCATCAGGCTTATGGATCCAGAGCTGCTTTTGATGGGTGAGAGAGGGTTTTTATATTTAATGCTGATTGCCTTATATTTTTTGTCATATTCATTCCCAATATAGCTTTTTCTTCTTTACATTTAAATGATAAAAATGACAACGGTGAGAACAAATGACACAAGTCTGAATTTAAAGGTATAGAGGACGATCTTTTATTTCCGTGTGGATCATCTAAATAAGTGGTCCCCCTCATTGTCAATCATTCTGGTGATATGATTAAGTACGGCCGTCCTACATGCTTTTCCCAGTCAGCTATCTTTGTCTGTGCATGCGCACTTTCAGGCGTATATCTGTGGTGATCCACGGTTTCAGACAGTCATTGAAGCTCACCTTTCTCACCGCTGTGCTTTGAAAATGGCCAAGGGACATAAGAGAAAGAGCGTTTACAAAGTGTCTGAGGAGAAAAGAAAGGCCTCAGAAGAGGCAGATATATCCCAGAATGCTTTACGTGGAGAGCTTTCCTCGCAATGCACAGCGTCACACTCTCAGCGACCTGCTGCACCATAGGCTGTCGCTACCCACAGCAGCGGCCAATAACAAAGATGGCGCAGGTAACGTGCAGTGGATCATCTGTCTGAACATACTGTTCAGATAGATGATCTATATATCTCTATAGTGATTGAGAGTTTTAGGGTGGACTTTCAGACACAATAAGCTTGTATGAGCTATGAGAACAGCAACTTTTGAAAAGAGCGTGCATGAGGAGAAATGGGCTCATGCATGCTTTTGCACACGCATATCCTCCACAATACCTTTACACCCAAAAATCAGATGAAAACAGATGAACAGATGAAACTAAACATTAACAGCAATGCATTGGCTTCATATGATCTCATGGCATGGCTGCTGGAGGCACTAATGCAGTGGTTCCTAAACTTCTCTTGCTGGGATCCCCTTTTGCCAATAGAAAGGTTTTTGGACCTCTTCCATCTCTAACCCAGTTCCAACCTTTTTAGCAGTTGAACAAACAGAAGGCAGACAGATATGAGTTATGTTAAATTAAATATATATTTAACACTTCACTGTTGGCCTGTGATTATGTGCAGCCAACTTTTAATTGAATACAACCTTACATTACAAAACTCAGCTGACTGTACTCTGCAATTATCATGTCAAAAACCATAGATAATTGTGTGTTACTGTTAACTCAAGTAGTTGTAAATCTATGCCGATAAATTGTGAATGTCAATCAATGATTGCCATATGATTGTAACAGGCACAACAATAAATCTGTAAGACAAACAGATATTGACCATTTCCTTAGAGACAGTGATTTTTCGGCTACTACCGTAGATTAAAACCCCCAATATGGATGTTATTTACTTGCCAACCTTATGTCTTGTTATAAGCCTCAGCCTAAAGGGAAATCAGCATTCATCTTCCAGCAAAAATAGGATAAGATCATCAAATATTGCATTAAAGGGACTTTTAATCATAGTATGGGAATGTCTATAGACTCAGAAGTAAATAAAACCATAGTACACCTTGGTGGCGGATTTCAGCTTTACAGGCTGTCTTCATGAATCCTATGTATCACACTGGTGAAATAAAAGAAAAAAAATTTCTATTTAATTACCGTTTACCTTTATTATTCTGACTGGCATTGAAAGGTTTTTAAATCTGAGAAATGTAGCTTTCCATTCAATTTTCAGCAGATTGTAGAAAATCTCACTTGCCTCCATAGAGACCAGACCTCCTCCCAATGGAACAATATTAGAAGCATGTAGAGGTGAGACTGCAAATAGGTCTTCTTGTTCAACGTCCTAATATGACCTTAAAGATGCTTCATGCTTCTGGAAGTATGGTTGAAATATTCCAATGTAAAATACCGTAGAGATTCACCGATCAGGTTTTTGGGAATCGATTGCTAAACACCAAAATCATATCTGCTGATCCTAATATTGCCCATAACAGCATTAAATCCATAAATTGTTCCATATTTTTGTGTCATGTACATTGATGTTGTATGATCAAATATAAGGAGATGAGAAAGTCTGACAAATTGGTCATGGCTTTAGTAACTGAGGAAGCAGAGACAAGTTTCCTTTTTTTTTATTAAAAAGGAAAATAGAATAAAGTTTTAAAAGGATGAAGTGGGAATGTAGCTTATAAAAAGCAATTCTAATTTAACCTTTGAAGGACTGCATCATGGTCCTACCTCCAGTGCAAACAGTGAACAGCTGTGGCTGCTAAATGCGACCGTTAAATCAGACATAACCTCTGGAGGAGGCGCTGGCCTTCTTCATACTGGTTCTGTCCCTGGCGATCTTGTGAATCCAGAGACACTGATGGTTTTGTTCGACTTTCAAAAGTAAAAAAAAAAGCAGTATGAATCATTTCATAAATCCATGTCCAGCATGTCAAGATGAAACTACAGTACCAGCAGAAGCAAAGACATAATGGAGCCTTTCGCCTGCTGTGCTTTCGCTGGCTAGGCAAATTTCAGGGGAAGCAAAAGCAGACGTACTTTAGCAGGTTTTGCCTTAGACATTAATGCACTGGTTGATACAAATTGTAATACATAATCCTTGTTTTTCATGTGAAAAAATAAATAAATCTTAAAATGAAGAATAGAATATGAAGACCTGGGTTTGAGAATTGGTTATGCATGCATGCCCTGTCGGAGGTTTGTTGTGATAAATGTTATCTTATTGTTTAGCTTCGGACTCGGCTCAAACAGGGCGCTATCAGCCGATTGCGATCGGTGCATCTCTAGAATCCTCTTCAGTTTTTTTAAATGCTAGTTTGAAACAATCCTTAGGAGTATGCGTAAACATCTTTTCATCTTGTGGCATTTGAAAGTGTTAATTAAAGACATCAACATCCAAAACACTCGCCATAGGATTATAACATCCAGAGGGTGGTGCATGTCCAAAGCTTCCCCAGAGGAACCTGCCTTACCTGCCTAACAACTGCCTAACAACCTGCCTAACAACTGGTCAAAGAGGAGCTGTTGTACTGTAAGGTAGGTTCCCCAGAGGAATTTGTTCAGCCTCTTAATTCGTACGACACCATTTGCAGGGAAAAATTTGCCTTTTTTATACTTTCTTCCTCCTTCTTTACATCTCAATAAATACCTGCCCTGTTTTGTAAGCATTCTGAAAAAAAAAATGAAAAGCACTTGAATCTAAATCTGCCTGGTTTATAAATAATCTTAAATGTAACTTTATCCGTTGTTTATTTTATTTGGGATTTGTTCAATATGTTGAAACCCTCTAATTGAACCACATTAGAAGGAAATCTGATCGTTCCTCTGTCCACAAAAGTAACACATAATTACTTCCACATCAGTTAAGTGGAACTGAGATGCAGTAAACAACGTCAAGGTTTCATGCTGGATAAAATGATTTTATACACCATAAGTACTTTATCTAAAGCATCAAACACTGAATGTATGCAAAGGTGTTATAATGATGTTTCATAAAGAAAGCTCTGTGTGAAAGTGGAACTTTGATACAGCAAAATTCAAAAGGTTTTCTTTATAACTCATAAGCTTGAAATTAATATGCTGGTTATAAAATAATTATTTTGTTGTTTATAGAATATAGATTTTATACCATTTTATCCAGACAGAGTTTTGGTTAGCCAGCTATATAAACTTTTAAACTTATATGATTCCTTTTAAAACCTTTGGAATCGAGAATCGATAGGAATCAGAATTGGAAATAGAAGCATCATTCAATAATTAACACCTATGGCTTCAGTCTATGTGTTGTTTAAATTAAAAAGCTTACAGCATATCTATCCACCCTGTACTGCAACCTCAGATTCATCATTGTAAAGTCAGATGTTGGAATAAATGGTGTCTGTGAGCAGCATGCTGCAATGCTGGTGTATTGACTCAATTTCTTCTCCCACTGCTGAACTGAGATAACTGCAGCTGCCCGAAGCCTTTGGTGGGCACACTTGAGTTAGTTAGAGGTGGCAGATAGGCTAGAAAAGAACAAGCCGGCCAAAAAACGTTTGAAACAACAATCTGTAACAAGCAGTGTGCACTTACTGTGTACAACTCAATTATTTTCTCTCTTCTCGGTGTGGTGACCATGAAGACAGCTTTCATTTTCCAGCTGCTTAGGCACTGAGAGCATATCTGTGTCTGTTGAGGTGATTATGAGATTTTCAACCAAACCAGTTTCAGAAAACATCAAACATCAGTGGGACGTGAAATGCTGTTTCACTGAATCTGATTTTGAATGTACTCTAAATTATGTAATTTTTTTTTTTTTTACATGTGAGGAAAGAAACCACCGGCATACGTGGATGAGAAGGTGATTGTGTTTGATGGTAAATAAGAAGTCCGTTTGAAGTGTTTTTCTTTGCATGGGCGAACTGATTTCTATGCTTCTCACACTGAAAATAACAACCAGAAAGGAGGGTGGAGTGAAAAACAAACAGCTTTTTTATTACTTCCTGTTACAAATAGCACAATGCTGACAGGATGACAGGAACATACAGCACTTGAACTAATGAGGTGACTTTTATTTTCGTTTTTAATCCTTCTTTTTGTTTTAGTTTCTTTCTCCTTCTGCCCTCCCACCCAGTATTTCTCCCCCCTTCCCTCTAACAACAAGGCCAGTCCACAGTAAGCCCCACATTAAGATGCAGACCCCTACTCTCCTCCACTCTTTTTCATTGGCCTTAATCCCTTCCTCTTTTCCTGATATGAATGATAGCCTTAGCAGCTAGTCTCCTCCAGCAGACGCAGGCCGGCTACTAAACATAACCATGAGAAAATAGCGACAGTCAAAAAGATTGCATCCTGGGAAGAAGAGGTCAAGCTGTCGGTTGCACAGGTGTACAGACCGGGGAAGTTGGCAGTGAGAAAAGGTTCCTGTCAACAGCAGAGAAAGTGGAAGGTCAGAGCAAACCTCCGTGCACTGATCTGGGAGGAAGAATTACAAGTCGAGCCTCTTTAAGGCTGTCTCTGTTGTTTTAACAAGTATAGCATAAATATCACTGTCTGTAGGGTATGTATTTGTTACTTTTTCCGCTTCGTCTCTGTTGTATTATAGGTGTTGTATCTTACTAATTCTGTTTTGTTTTTTTCTAAATTCATAAACCTATAGAGCAGGAGTTTGGTGTACTAGCAGAGTTCATTCCTTGAGCGGTTCATACTGCGGACTAAGCTACATATTACTAAATACAATAAATTACTTAGCTTTTTCCTTTAAAACGTATTTAAATTAAAAGCAGACATAGAAAATAGAATCAGGGTTTTTCAAACACTATTATTCATGGTTTTCTGTATATTTTGGGTTTTTGGATTGAAATGAAAGAATAAATTCAAATATAGATTTTTAGAGTTCTCTGTTAAATGGGGCCTAGGCAGAAGTTCAAATGAAGAAACTAATCGCTCTCCTACATCCACCTGCAACATTTTAGTCTGTATTTCTATTCCATACTATATGTTTCATGTTGCACGATTGTACCATAAAAAATTCCAAGTTTGTGAACTCCTTCACTAACAATGGCAATAAACCTGATTCTGATTCTGAACATAGCCAAGCAGCTTTGAACCACACCTCCATGAAAGCCAATCGGCATACAAAGTTCATCTTAAAAGGCCTCCGATCCGCAACTCGTCTGCTCCTGTGTGCAGGCGGTGGAATGCGCTGTGTGACTTCATTCAGATTACCCTGTTTCAACCCAACTCTAGCCCCTCCTCCACCATCAGAGCTAAAGTTTCATCAGAGTGTCATTCCTCCTGGACTTTTACTGTGTTCCCTGTCTCATCTCAACCGGTGCGGCAGAAGACCGCCATGCTGAGCCTGGTTCTGCCAGAGGTTCCTTCCCAACGAGGAGTTTTCCCTCTCTACTGTCACTTCATGCTTGCTCATCATGGACAGGTTCTCTCAACCTGTGTTATCCAACTGGACTTCCATCTTAAAGGTCCCTGAGTGAAGCTCTACTGTAGTATCAGCTCACGCAGTCCACTGGATCTCTCCATAAAGCTCTGCAGACCGTCTCACTAACCAGCAGTCTACAGACAGACCAAGTCCTGTTCTTTGCTCCTGTTCATGCATATCTATCAAAATTCAGCGCCGTTTCCTGCCGAGGTCTGAGCGTCAAAGACAAAGTAATTGTATCAATAAATTTCTTCTAATTGTCTTTTCTCTTCATGTGAGATTTTCAGATTGAAACTTTATTTAGCAGTTATTACATTTACGGTAAAAGAAATTTAAGAGAACCATTGTAGAAATAATTCACCAACAAACCCTTCAGTATAATGTGACTTAGAAAGTAGTTTAATGAGATTAAAGATTAGCAGTTTTACCTTTATATTCCTGCAACCAGTAAATTACTGTGATGCCAGATTGAGTAAAGCTTTTTTGGAAGGGAGAACACTACCTACTTCATTACCAGATGCCATTAGTTATGGCCCTGCTGCCCATTTCCTGCTTCTTAATAACACCAGATATTTGCTCTTCATTAGAAGTCAGAGCAGTTTCCATCAGAGCAGGGGTTTCATTCACTGAGGTGCAGGATCTCTGCTGGAAAACCAGGTGAAAAAAAATGAATTACTGGACCAGGGAACAAGCAGAGGGGAGGCTCACCTTTCTGTGTAATTTATTTCTTAAAGCTTCCTACAATGCTTCAGTAATCAACTCTCCCACTTCCTGCACCCCCCCCCCCCCTCTCTCTCTCACTCACTCACATAAACACACATTAATACTGCTATGAAATGAATATGTAATTTGTTTTGCTTTTGGAAACAAGTTGGTGATTATTTTCTCTGTGATGAATTGTGTACTGGCAGCTCAGATAATTTGCTTTGGATAAATTGAAAATTGTTTTAAACAAACAGAAAAAAAAGTAATGAAAAAAGTAGAAATAAGAGAAAGAAATGAATGGGCCTTGGTTGTTGAGATTCTCAGAGTATGATGATATGCAGCTTTTTAAAATAGAAATATTTCAATTCTGGATATCCTGTTTAAAACCACAAACTAGTCTCAGGGCCTTTTAGGTTTTGCCAACCTCTCAGTGCTCACTGACCAGCTCTATGGACATTTTCTGGAACTGCCACTAACAGCATGGTTTAATTATTAACAGTTTTAGAACTGTATATATTTTTTACCTTCAAAACCGTGACACCATAAACATTGGAGTGTAAAAATATTTTTATATTTTCAAACCAAATTTTCATGATTTCATGATGTTTGTTGAAAAAATTGTTTCATTACTACTAATTTAATACTTTTTCAACTAATTAGATTTGAGATGTGTCTCTTTAGATTCTGCATAGACATCATGCTGTTAGTTGTAAAATATTTAGGTATCACCCAAATGCAAACCTGTTGTGTTATTTCTGGCATGACTCTGAGGAAACTATCCCTCATCTTTTTTGACTGTTTTTATAACCACATGTTTTGGAAAGATATAATTTTTTATGTA
>NW_015151633.1:128940-162882 GCF_000732505.1 Cyprinodon variegatus
GTACTTACTCTGTATATAAAAACTGGAGTGACAAAAAATACTAAGAGTGCCCTAAGATGGACTGGCGTCCAGTGTGTATGATGCTTCTCTGCTGTAGACGGCTGGCGATCCCCTCGCGACCCCGGCAGGAATAAAGCGTGATGGAAAATGGCTTAAATGGATATTATTATTTTTAGAGATTTCCCAAAACAACTTTTTCATTTCCGATACGATAATGATATTGCAGCTTTGAGAATTGGCCAATATTGAGCCGATACAATGTTAATATGAATCATACCAGCTTTCACTACTTATCTTATAATGTAGAATGTTGGAAAAAGATTAATTAAGTAATATTACTATAACAGAGAACAGAAGTTAACAACAAAAGATGTGAAAACAACTCACCCATGAAAAACTAACCAATTAGTTACAGAAATGTTTAGCAGAAGCAGAGAGTTTCTATCAGTATGAAAATATCTGAGATTTTAGATCCTGGTTGATAAAATCCAATATTAGTTTTTGGGTAATATCGGACTGATATTTTTGGATAATATTGGGACATCCCTAATTATTGGCCCAGACAGTTTCAATGCATGGCATTTCAAATGAAGTAATCCATCCAAATACTGAATCAAGTTGTCCTTTGTGATTGTGATACTGCTTTCATGGAAATGCTAAAACTGATACAATTACATACAGTATATATTGTGGAGTCTAGTCTCACTTGGAGCTCAGAAATCAGAGCTCCCCTTTAAAACCAACTTTATCACCCTCAGTAAGAAAGTTGCCTCAGTTTCAAATCCTGACTGTCTGAAGTTGCTGTGTAAGATCTGCCTGATATGGCTGCCACTTTCTCACTCTTGGTATCTCATTAAACCAGTGCCTGGTGTAACAGATGGAACCATGTTTTGTTGGTTTGTGTTGCTGATGACAGTTAGCACTGTAATAGCGGATTTCACAGGTTTTCCATTTTTATCTTATCTAGAACAGGAACAACTCAGACGTGGAGTCATTCCCAGGTCTGAGCTCTAACTTCCAAATCACTTTCGCTCTTTGCTTTTTTTTGAGTGCCTAAAAATGCAAAAATATTTCCACATGCATGAAACATTGCAAGCTTTACATTAAATGACAGCTGAGCCATTAAAAGTTCATCTATAAAACACAGTTACTGGCTTTTACTTGCACACGTTATATTTATCAGGGTGTCCTCAGGTTTCGGCTTTTATCATTTTTCTTGTTTTCTTCCGTTAAAAGAAAAGTCCGGTCACATTCTTAATACAAACTTCTAAAAGTACTTTAAATATGAAATTATTACATACTTTTCGATACTTTTTGATTAGTGTTTTTAATTAAGAGTAATTTCATTTGAAGGTCCTTTACCGGGGACATTTATGTTTGTCAAAGAGCACCACTGCCACCTCCCGGTTTGTGACGTCACGGTGCGGTATCGGCTGTTGATCAAGTCCCAGTGCTATATTTGGTGTTTGTCACAACACGTTATTATCCATGATGGCAACGATCATTGCACTATGTGAAACAGAGAGTAATGCATTAATGACATGTTTTTTCTCTGGCCAGTTTGTTTTTTACTTTTACCCGATGTATTAAAACATCCAACTGCCATGCACATGGGCATTGTAACTTTAACTATATCTCTCGCAAATTTCAATGCTGACATCCACTCACAATCTTCAATAATTGTTGTTGATTGCAGATGTGTCTAGTTGCTCCCATTGATTTTGCTTGTGTAGTCGGCGGAATGGCAGAATTACCGCACCTCGACGTCACTGACGGAAGGTGTCAGGAGGGAGGTGTTTCTATATTTGGGCAAAAATTGCCATTCCTAGACCGGAGTGATCACATTGAAAGATATTGTTTTTACATATTAGTTTTAGGTATAAATAATGACCCATTGGTTATTCTTTAAAGGAGGGCAAACCCATTTGTTAGTTTGTTCTAATTTGCAGGCTGAACTTCTTATCTTCTTTGATAAGTCATATTTTTTTCATCAAAATGACCCAAAAATGTTTTCTTTATTGGAAAACAATAATTTTTCACCTGTACAAAACTTTCTCTTCAGAATAAAATCAGCTGGTGATGCACCCAGTAGTGGGTGGGTAGATTTTGCACTTTCTTAGCTGTTGCTGGAACTTATTTAGACAGAGCCGATTGAAAACGAAAAACAAAAAGATGTTCTGCGGTGAGCTCTGAATTGAACTTTAGGGCCCTGTCACACCTTGCAGATTTAGCAGGTGTATGCCCGACATCACTGGCATACGCTGAAATTTCTATGTACTTTTTTCAATTTTGGGCGTATACATAGCGTATTCATAACAAGTCCAGAACTTATGTCCAACGACAGCCTAACTTATGCATAACGCACGGCAGCGTAATGCCCATGAAATGAGGCACAAGCCAGTGTCCTGAGGAGGACGGCTGTGTGCCCGGAGGCGCCTGGCCTGCTTAAAAAGATTTCTTTAATCGTGGTATAAACCTGGCTGCTGTTTACTGCCTGCCAAAAAAACAAATTATAAATAAAAAGAGGGGGAAAGAGAGAAGGTTTGCGTTTGCAGCAGATGAAGTCTGGAGTAGTTCTGATGGCTTCCTCCTGTGAACCCCCTTTTATACCAAAATGCTGCTAATATGCCATTATACAGTAGCTGTATGTTAGAAGCATGTTTATCGGTCGTCTGGAACACGTCAAATACGTTTATAAGCATTGGAGATAAGTTCTTGATAAGTTACGCATAACTTATGCACTTATAACTTATGAGTAACTCACACTTGACCTAAATCAATGATCAAATAACTTATCTGTAACTAACGGCCTACATATGAGCATATCCTGGCATATATCGGGACGTATTTGCTGTTTGCCTGTTTCAGCATACTTCAGCGTACTCATTACTTATACCAAACGAACCCATAACGTACGCCAGCGTTTTTCCAAGATTTTTCATCGCCATGCATACGCTGTCTAAATCGTCAAGGTGTGACAGGGCCTTTACCTAAATCAATTGGTTATTTTTTAAGTTTGTTTGTTGCTGTTTTTGTTTTTTTTTTGTTTTTCTTTTTCAAATCAAAAAACTAGACCATGATAGTAAAAGCTGCAGTCCCTGAACAAGATGGCCTTCTGTACAGATCTCAGCTGTGTTGACCTTTTTGTGTGAACTTTGACTTTTTTCAAAAAAGGCACTCATGGATTCGACTCACATCTATTTTTCATCTTGCTTCAACTGCCCCACCAAAAGAGCAATAGTTGATTTGGTAATGATGAAAATGAGCACACACATTTACTGTTTTCCATTTTTAACACATTATATAACACATTAATGGTTCTGTAGATGTTTTTTATGGAGTATCATCAACAGCCTAATTTTAACACAGGAAAATGCCTAGAAGCAAAACAATTTATATTGTAATATGACAAAGAAAAAATAAATGTTTCCAGCGCTCTTGTTTTATTCTAAGTCCAGCCACAGGGCTTATTTAAAACAGAGGGCTCACACCACTTGCAGTACACTATTATTGCAGTTTTCAAGGAGGAAAAAACAGCTAAATTCACTAGAAAAAATATGTTTATTTTAACAGAAAGAACTGATTTAGCTAGTTTTGTATTAAAACATGAGCAATAGGTTGAATCTAGATGTCTACATTAAAATCTGAGTGGGAATATATATTCCAAAGTTCATGTCAGAACATACTGTCAGAGTGTATTTGTGTGTGTGAATGGGGAAACTACTAAATGACTGGTTGTAGTAAAAGTGCTTTATATTTCCCTGACTTGAAAAGCATATCTATATAAGTACAGGCCATTTACCATTTGAGCAATTACCATATAGTATAATAAGAGATAGAACCACAAGCTTCCATTACCTGAGGTTTCATTTTTTATGGAAAATATATATATATATTTTTTCAAACCTTCCAGTTTTTTCCATATTAGTTATATAAGTTGTACAACTTAGAAACATCCCAATGTCTTTTGAAGTGTTAAAAATGATGCTGAAAGGGGAGCGTGTACACAAGACATAGTGGGTACCAACAGCAGCATCTTGGCCAGGGCTGCTCAAGTCCAGTCCTCAAGAGCTACTATCCTGCAACTTTTTGATGCACCCCATTTTTAACACACCTGAATCAAATGAGTGGCTTGTTACCATGCCTCTGCTAGGCTAAAGGAGAGGATTGAGCCTCTCGATTCAGGTGTGTTAGAGAAGAGATGCATCTAAAAGTTACAGGATGGTAGCTCTAGAGGACTGGACTTGAGCACCCCTGATCTAGAGGTACTTTTATTACGAAGTATGTACTGTAACCTCATTTATTGTGTTACTGTGTACCTCCCTCAGTATTTTCAGATCTGATTTTATATTTTGCTGCCTGACATAACCATAAAGTATTTTACTTAGCCACAGTGATTTTAAACGTGTCATATAAATGAAACTGATGTTGACTTCCCTTGTATCTAAGCTATGAAAGGGTTCTGATCAGATTGTGGGGCACTCAAGAGGGATTGCTTGGCTCATTTTAGATTCGAGCCAAACTACTTGTCTTCTTGTTCTCTATATGGGATCCCTGGATAAAAATGTGTAGTTGCTTGCTTTTATATGTTTATAGGACATTTGATTTGTTAGTTTCGTAAATGGACTAATAGGATTTAAATCTGAAAAACTTAATGATAACCACTGGGACTGAATTTGTATCCATTATTAAAACCTTTTATGTTTACTGATTGATTTTTTTATCTTGGCTCTGTGCTTTGATTTACTCATTTATTTCATTTTTGCTCTGCAGTATACGAAGGACTTTGATCTGATCTACATTTGAAGTATTAATAAACCTTCAATATCTTTGAATATGAACTGTTTCTCAATAAAATAGGACAAGAAGTGGAAAATGGGATTAGCAATTCATAATTAGATGAGATTGTAAGGTTAGTAAACAGAGTTGTATTAAGCCTAAAAAATAAAATACTGAAAATAAAAAAAGAGAAAAAAATTATATCACTAAATATTGAATTTTCTGTTCAAATTAATTCAAATTCATAAATATTTAGTTCCACAAAAATGGAAATAAATTGGTGCTGTGACTCTTAAAGGCGCTGTTCTTAAAGTTCCTCATTTCATAAAGGGCCCTCCTTTGTGAAACCATCTCTAATTGTCCTAGAAGAGTTCCAAGAACAGAAATTGTGGCACTCTTGTAATAATCGTGCATTTAAAGAAACATCTTGATATGCCACGCCTTCTTGACAAAGGAGAAATGCTCACTTACAAAGGCTTGGGCAGATTTGTAAACACTATTTTAAAGAAATGACCTTTTTGTGTATAAGTACAAAGGTCTTTGTTTTCAGAGCATAGAGAATGGAAGCAACAAATAAAATATTGTATTAATATTTATGTCCAGTGTAAATGGGAATGCATGTTTGTCATTGTTGGTTTCTTGACGTTAGCAATAGTGGAAATATTTCATTAAGAGTCCATATTTAATTCTATAGAGATGTTAAGCTCTACAAACTAGAGCTTTAAGGTATAACTGTGAAAATATTAAAAGTTGGGATTAAGGCCTTGACAATAATCCTAACAACCATCAGTTCTCCCTTACAAGGTCACCCCATCGTAACCTTAGCATCAAACAGTGCTCATCCAATCATAGTAGATTAATGAGGTTGGCAAAGCCTGTCAAACCATGAGTTGTTTTTGATTGAATGACCTGCTGTAACCTTTAGTTCATCTGAGGAGAGTGAAGCCAATTATTTTGTCCTTTGTTCACTGTAGCTAAACATTGTAAGTGAATACACAGTAGGCCCTTTATTTCCATAAGGTTAAGTCTTAATAGATTTTCCAAGCTTTTACCTTTCAGATGTTGTTATAGTCCTAAATTTACAGTATAAGATCTAAATGTAATTAACTCTGATGATAGAAATAAAATAAGGTGTCAATGTCTTCTTAAATATTTTGCATAATGGTGTAATTCTATATTTTGTATTTTCAGTTGATGAAACATAAGTAAGCCCGAAGCGTTAATGTTTGTTCGTGAGCTTCGACAATTCAGTGCATTACTTAATTCATTCGGGGGGAGCACGAATGCAGCAGAGGGGTGCAGAAGTGTATTTGTGAACTCTTGGTGGTGGTACCTACAGTAGCATCCGCCTTTATTCAGATTAAACCTCTCATAACTTTTGATTTTATGAAAGTGTCAGGAAACAGAGACAGATGGACCCAGTATTCAAGGCGAAACAGTCAGTAAGAAAGTTCAAACGTTTATTAAATAAAACAAAACAAAAGCGGAGCTGTGGCTCGCCGACACTGCAGGCGGGGGGGCGGGGCACCGCCCAATCTCAGACACTCTAGGGGAGAAACACAGGTAAGTGACCACGATCAACTGATAGAAGATTATCTGTGTTGGTCACTTACCTGGTTTAACACTCCAGACCACGAATGTCCCCAGTGCTGCAGTCCCAGAGGACATGCTGGAAGCCGATCCTGGTGAGGGATCCAAAACAGACAGGAACAGACAGAACCAGGCAGGATCCAGAACAGACAGGAACAGAAACAGGTGGCAGGATCCAGACTTCCAGGCATCCACAGGCTTCCAGGAGGGTTCAGAGTCTGACTGGGACCAGAAGCATGACCAGGTGGTCACGCACAGGAGCAGACAGGATGAGGTGCAGGACAGGCAGGCAAAGTGGAAGAGGGTAGCCGAGACACTTGAAGCAGGACTTTAAACTAGTCTCCTCCCTGGAGCCAGGCTTACTGGAAAAAAGCTGAACCTCCCCCCATAATGATCCAAAAACACAGAGGACTCCGTGGGGGAGGAACAGTGGACGATCAGCAGACGAGACAAACACTAAAACCCTCTTTGCACTGGCAGCTAGGATCCAGGACATGAACCATAAAATAAAACTGAACAGAAAGACAAGCAATGATCTGACTCTCTAGGTCCTCCTCATCCTGTATGTTGATCTGTTCAAGGAAGGTAATTCTAATAAAAACATTATCTGCAGTTAAACAGACTCTAATGTTGTTTTATGTGATGTGTTTGTCTGGTTTAAACAAAGGTGGAAAAAAAAAACCTTACCTACATTTCCTTCTTCCATTTCACTTAACCAAGTGATTTTAAAAATGAGTCCCTGTTGACACTGTGAAACTGGAAATGCAAATGTCTGGATCTATTCTCTTTAGGGGCTTGAACCTGGATGACCCACCTCTGGGTTCAGATCCTTCTGAAAGAACAGATTTTTTTTTGCAGTATTAATATATCAAACTTTAAAAGGTAAGGCTTAAAGTTAAACTCCTTTTGGTTATTTTTTTCTCTTTTATTAATGATATTGGGAATAATGTGTCTACAGATAATATGCCTTTATGCAGATTACCCCATACTTTTGTCAGTTGACTCTACCCTGCGGCAGGCCTTTGGTGAGTTACACACTTCCTTTCATCTGCTGCAGGGATGACTGGAATGATCTGAGATGGTTCTTGATTTTATTGAAATGATTGCAGTTTACTAAAATAGCTTCCACATCTTATCTAATAGTGTTATTTTAGGGAGTTTTTTTCTGTGAGTGTGAAACTTAATGTGCACTAGAGACTGATTTCATAAGAAAGACTTCTTATTTCATGATTGTTTTTTTTAAACCAAGATTGTATTTAACAGGTGTGTATTTGTGTGTAAATTTGTCACTTTGAAGTAGAAGTTGTTAATGTGAGAGTAAAAATGGTGAAAACTCCAATTCACTTAACCCCAACAAGCCACACCGAAATGTAGCCTCAGCCTCAGGAAACGTTCAACCGCCCCGGGCAAAAAGACACCAGTCAACCTCAATGCAGGCATAACAATCAGTCTAACATTATGCCCACTCTGCACCAAGGAGAGTAAAGTCTCCCAGAATGAGCATGAATCAACCTAGCACACTGTCCTAAATTCAGACGGACTTCAAAAAAAGGAAGCTGATCCTCAGCCGCTGCAGTCCATCATCACTCAGACACACATACCCCTGAACCATGGGTTCTAAGGGACATATGTGTATCAGTTCACTACACTTGGGTTTGACCCAAGCACTGCTAGAAAAATGCCCCACCAAGGTTCCACACACCAATGAAAAGAATATTGACTCTGAGTAGGGGATACACTAATGCAATACCTGAATATGGCCTCATATAGTGAGTAATTAGTTGGACCACATATTGGATGGATGACGCTATCCAGGGTTCTGCTCCATTTGTTTCTTTATCAATAACACATACTAATACAGTTATGGTTTGTTTTTAACAATGTTGAAGTCAAGCCTGGTGCCTTCACTCACAAGGAGAGGGATACGGCTCATTCATTCAATATGTGGAGTGGTATTGTGTAGTGGTCCATATGCTCAGGCAGGGTACCATAGATAGATCAGAAAATAATTATATAGGTGAATCTCTTATTCTAAAGCCAGGCATACACTACGTTTTTTTGCCCATTTCGGGCCGATTCTCCAGTCGTGGGAGAATTTTTTGATAGGTTTTAATCTCATCACATGTCGTGCATCATGTAATATACAGGGGGTAATGAGCAGAGATCAGTCTCAGGAATCATAAGGCCGTTGTAGGGCCGCATCAAAGCATTTGGCTGCAAAATGTGAGAACATGCATTGTGAGGTGTGAACGTTTAAACCCTGTGGTTTGGTCGTACAGTTTGAGCTGTAACTACATGCAACGATTGAAAATATCGCACAGTGTATTCCTTAGAAAATTGTAAGTGTTTCCTGATTCACGCCTCCATTGATCATTGCAACGGAGGGCAAAGAATGGATCCCCCTGGGAAGAAAAAGGCTTTTATTGTCTCTGCATGTATTGTAACTGTAATGAATACCTAGTATGATTAGTTCTTTGTAATTATACATTTTTATGCATGTAGTAATCACTCCATTGGGGACATGTCTGGTCTACAGTCTGTTGATCTGTTTCTCCTACGGTTGTTGCATGTGCTGACTTTGCAATGCTGCATAGAGGTAGGAAGTATTCAGTCCAAATATTGCAACAGAGTAGCAGCAGTGACCAGATCATAATGAAATGATGTTCGAACAAAACACCTCTGTCATAAAAGGAACAGGACTAATGGATTTCAGGGCATATTTCAGGATAGCAGCTTGTTATACTAAGTATTTTTGCACTTCATTTGTCACTAGCACTTTGCACACTATTACATTATGAGGAAATGTGAGGCACCTGATCTCATTGATGCCAAACTGCTGGAATTTGTCCAGACTGCAATGATAGATGGGAATAGATGACTTGCAGTGTGCATTTATTTAATTCTGAACGTTTGTTGTGTTAATAATTTTTCTGGTCAATAAATCAAACAATATTGTCTTAAATATCTAAAATAAAATCTGTAAAGCCTTGAAGTCCATACATTTAAACATCACTATGGTAACAACTTAATGACATTCATTGATGTATTGCTAAAGGCACTGAAATTTAGTTACTTGGCTCTAAACATTTTTTTATCAGATTTTATTTTAGTCCATGTATTAGCCACTGAGGTTTTCAAAAATAGCCTTTTAATTAGGCAAATAAAAAAATACCACCAGACACTCAACAAACACTGGGCTGCTCAGGTCTATAGGGTTTATTTAACACTAACAAAGCCTCTCGACCTGTGCACAGGAACTCAGTAGAGCTCCACATAAAAACATAGACTGCCTATGGTGTTTTGTGATGATTAACAAGCTATATAGTTAAAAATGTGAAAAAAAAAAAACATAAGCGAATGAAATCTACATTAGAAAATTAAATTTTAACAGTATTTTGTGAATGAAAAAAACATTCTCTGTCTTATATTTCTTCATATGATTGCAAGCGAACATTTTGCACGATCACTGAACAGATAGAACGAAAATAAGTAGAGTGATTGTTGGCTGCAATATAGGCAGTGTTGTTTCAGAGCCTTATGATCCAGATATATATGTTCTCTGTCTTCCTTTTGGGACAATTGTTGATCCATGAAATAATTTTTTTTCGACATTAATGAGTATTCCTGTGTACACTGGGTTGTCATACTGTAAATAGAAATCTGTATATCCTAACAGCTAAAAAGAGTGAGTAAATTGACAGTTCTGATCAGAAATAATAGATAACAGACGGATTTTTATTTTGGTTTCTTTCTTCCTGTTCTAAAATAGTTTTGAAATTCTGACAGCCGGCCAGACTGCAGTTTTTAGACTTGTGATGCTTTTCTTACCAAAAAAAGAATGGACTTCAGTCAGGGATGGATTATGAAACAATATCCATTTATATCACGATAGACACCAGATCAGTATCAATAAAAATGTGTCAAATATAGTGTACTGTTAGATTCTGGGGTATGGAGACAGTGAAAAGGATTAAACCTCTCACCGCCGAGCAAAGCCAGATCACTGCTAGGGCTGACCTCTTTTTCAAGACTGAAGGTTTAAAGGAGGGTGTAGGGTTACAATTTCAGCAACATTAATTATAATTTGATAATTATCAATATTGGCTTATATGAAAGGCTTATATTGGGATACATTGTAAGCCATTACCTTAGATAAAACAAAAAACTCCCTTTGGATGGTGGTTTTGTCACTGCAAAGTGTACATATTGCTTGGCGTGAACAGTGATTTCACACATGGCAGTATTACCCATGCAATGTGAACTTATGCACTGCCACTGCATAACAGATGCTTACTGTTCAGCTGTGCAGCTACTGATAATAACTGTCTGGGTGGTGCTTTTTCTCTTTGGCCCTTAGGATACTCTTCTGGGTTCCTATAAAGAATTTTTACTTTTGTGCCACCACAATAAAGGACTTTCCTTTCATACATTTTGTTTAAACTGGATTTAGCTAGTGACGTGAATCTGTAGCCGCTACAGTTTGTCATGGTTTTGGTTCTGTTTAAGTTTTATCTTTGAGTTTTCATTGGTTTGATTTCCATTTTGTGTTATTATAGTTATTTTTGATTGTATTTGAGTTCTTAGGGAAGTTTTTGTTTGCTCTCTATTGCCCTCTTTTGTCAGTCTCCTTTTCCCTAGCTCCTCTCTAGACTCCTATTTTCACACCTGCTCCCAATCTACTGATTAGCCTGATAATTGTTTCTCTCTCCCATATATGTGCCTCCTGCTGAGTCACTGTTGCTGGTTTGTCGTCATTTATTTGCCCCCTTGTTGTGAGTGTTCCTGGTTTTATAGTATTTTTGGATTTCGTAGATTTATGTTTTTGGATTTTTTTGCTTCTGTGCCCTTTTGGTTAATTAAATCTTGCAAGTAACTACCTTCAGCTTCGTTGTCTGCATTTGGGTCCTGTCAAACCTCAGTCCAACCTGACACAGTTGAAGGTTAAACATCCAGTCCTTTGACTTATCAGTAAAAATAATATACATTAGCACCGTCAGGCTACTGTATACAAACAACCCCTCTCCTAATAGCCAGAGTATAATAGCAAGGGGGGAAATGACCCTTTATTAGCTATTTTAGCAATCGGAAAAGTGTTAAGAAATCATGTTAGAGGTTGAAAGGTCAACTACAAGTAGCAGATCTAAGGAACCATAAAGAATTGCTCAGTCGTTCCGAAATCTCAGAGTAAAAGGACCCATATCACACCTTTAAACTTGTTCTTTTCCTATTTAAATCATTAAGTGTTATTCATATATAATAGTATGAATCCATCATTATTGTAGCTCCTACTACTAGGCATTTAGTATTTTTTTAATGTCCTATTATCTTAAGGAGATACATTAAACAGTATTGCAGTTTTTTAGGCAGATACCTCTTTGCAGCTTCTTTTGTTGTTTAGAAAGTGTAACTTTTATCATAAGTATTAATTTAATTAAGACACTTTTTTTTAGTTTATTTTTTTTTTCAATAATGCAGAATAGAAGTGTTGTGTTATTTTTAGCCCTGAAAATAAATTAGAATTGGTCAAAAATGACAGCTCAGCTAATTTTCCAGAATTGGCATCAAAATCTTCAATCATTTCATTTCTTCTACAAATCATGACTAGGAAAATGAAGGAGAAAAAAATGTTTGCCTTTTTGTAGGGATAAAATGTATTTATTGAAGATATCTGTGTTCTGGGACGTGTCTGTGCAGTGATGTCCAATTTCAAGCAGGACACAGTCAACCTAGAGATCTTAACATTGCAGCCTTTTTGTTTTGTCAGAAATAATATCTATTTTAAATTCCCAGATCTCCAAATGTTTTGCTAATTTAAATCCATTTTTCTGGGTTACATAACTAAATATACTGGAAGCCATTTCAGTAGGTGTGTAATCAGTTAAGGCTCTTGTGTTGGTGGTTAAACTGTAGGTCTCGCTTGGAGTTTTAGGGATTTAAATAAATAGCAAATCAAATCTCTCCCCAGCAGTAAGGACTTATTTATAGTAAGATTAACAAACTGCAGCTGTTTGTGCTCAGGCACATTTAGCAGATCCTTAAGAGTTTTAGAACAGTTTAGAAAGGTCATTAGGTCATCCGTATCTAACACTGGTGACCCTCCTATAATGATGAACTTTTCTGCAATGCAACACTGATTGGTTCAGACTCATTTCACATCATCAGGGTCAAATGGTGTGACTTTATGGTCTGCGTTATAATTCAGCCTGTGTGACACTGCAAGAAGGTACGTGTGGTTTTGTGAGTTCAGCCATCTGGACATCTGCTGTGAATGTCCAAGATGTTGTAAGAAGAGGCTGACCTTCACAGATTTAGTACACTTTGTGCTTGCCTGGCACTGCAAGCTGGCCAACTGAGCTTACGGATATCCGAAGGAAAAACCTCACATAACCTCTAAATAGATGCAATAAAGATCATGTTTTTCAGTAATTAGTTGTTTTTGATGCTTCGAGTTCTTGTTTTTCAGATATGTAGAGCATTTTGGTTTGTTCCTTTGTGACAGAGCAAAGCAAGAGCCTGAGTGCCTCATTCTGTAAATAGACAAGCTGCTGACCTGATTGCTAGTCAGTGAAAATAGAACATTTGATTCACTTAGAACAGAGAAGGACATCCACATACTGAAAAGAACAAGAAATATTTAAATCCCACATCTTAGTTTAGAAGTTAGCCTGCAGAATTACTGATTTTGTAGGAGTAGCATAATGATTAACTGGTACATTTGACTGTAAATGCATATCTGCAGGCATGGTATGGACAGCTAAACTGATGAAAGGATATAGTAATTTGTAAAAATGTAAACACCTTGAGGAGACAATATATCAGATAGCAATCAAGAACCTAAAAGTATATTAAGGAGGTGTTTATATGAGGAGATATCATATGATGTAACATTGTATAGTGGTACATAAATGTGAAGAGGATAGGGTCATTTTAAATGAGCACTTTGGTCAACCAACCACCTTCTCTCAGAAATTCCAAGATCCTGGTAAAAATTCAAAGGTGATTGGGCTTTTGTCATTTGTGCACCTCCACTGGGACTGTTAAAACTTTTACATCTTTGCTCGTGAGCCCTGCTATTTTCTGGTTTCTCATACAATGATAGTTATGGAGTATATTGTTCTTATTGCTGTTATCTTGTCATTTCATTCACACGTTGACCTTGACATTGAGTATAATACATGGTTTTGTAAATCTCTGAAGTGTAATGCAGGGTGAGGTTACAGACAATCTCCCAAAGCACAGTTTAACCTATTGTTTAAAGAGAGAATGACTAAACTTTAAATTGTCCAGTGCATTGCACTGCATGAAAACTGCATTAACTGCTGTGCCTTTATGCAAGAGTTGCGATAACCCATTGTTTAATGAAGTTTGTTGCAAAGCATATAAGGGACACGGTAAACCTGGAATAAACTAGTCTGGTTAGATGAAGTTGTTTTTTGTAGCATGCAACATAACTAGAGTAGACTAAATACTCGAGAAGAATTTCATCTGCAAACAGGAAAAAATAAACATTGATCCAGAATCAGACTGAAATGTTTAGCCTAAAGCAATGTCCAGGACTAAATGCCACTAAAAAACGAAACTTCTCTTCAAAGATGTCCCTTATCATGAGAGTTGGAGAAAAGATGTGGGGGAAAAAAAAAACCGTAATCTGTAGTGCTTTGTTTTTGTTTTTTTTGCTTTGTTGCTTTTTTTTACCGTGTTTAATAAAAAAGTTTGTCTTTCTGGCACACATCCTTTACCTCGAGACAGGCTTTAATAATGTATAGGATAAACGCTGTGAGAAATCTTAACTTGAGCTCACTTTTGAGTTCCTGTCATGTTACTTGTGGTTCATCCAAAGATTAGTTTGGTCTACTTAAAATCTGAGTAAATTATCTTTTGGGAAGAAAAACACCAGACGAAAGGTGAACTCCCCATAACAATCATGACTTCTACAGCTGCAAAAAAAAACAAAAAACTGCAGATGTTCCATGCTGCTAAAAACATAGCCCTGCTCTAAGTATTTGAAGTGTCTCAATTTGAAAAGCTTCATAAATACTAATATTAATCTAAGACACTTTGTGCTTGTTAAGTTCTCCTGTCAACTCTTCAGATTCAAATTGTTAGTTTGCTTTTATCTTAATCAGAACTTTTTCATGATTCATCCAGATATTTTCTTTTCTTTTTTCCTTTATTTTCTTCTCTACTTTTTTCCTTCTCCCTCCTCTCTCCCCCTCCCTTCTTAAAATGTCGCTGTCCTTGTTTTTGCCCTATATAATAAACTGGACCATGTGCTGAAAAAGCTAAGAACTTTTACATTGTGTACAAATCCCTTCAGTCAATTGGGGTGGGGGTGGGGGAAGAAAAGAGAAAGAATTGAATCCAACAAAGCATTCATTTGCAGAAAGAGTTAACTACAATTTCTCTACAAGGAACATTTATATGCAGAAAAATGATTCAGTTCATTTTCTTTAACATTTAAAAATGCTACCAGGAGTAGTATTAAAGAAAAACTTCCTTAGGGAACAGTGTTAACCCTCAGCATTGATATGACCTCTTTTGTTTTTTTTGTTTTTCTTTTGCTTTATGTACTAAACTGGTTTTCCTTTCTGGCACACGCATCCCTTACTCTACCTCTGGATATGCTTTAATAATGTATCGGAGAAGAAGTGCCATGGGAAATCTTAACTTGAGCTCACTTCTAAGTTTCTGTCCTGTTTCTTTCAGTCGATCAGTTACCAAAGATCAGGTTGGTCTAGTTAAAATTGGGGTAAAAATGACATTATCTTTTGATAAGAAAAGCACCAGGCTAAAGGCGAACAGAACAACAGAAGCTCTCGACTCCACGGCGTGACGTCTGCAGCAGGACCGGTAAATCGCTCTGACAGTCTGACATTTGAACCCTGGGGTAGAGCTCGCTGGGGAAGTTAGGCTGCTGATGCTTGATAATGATTGGGCTCTGACAGTGCCTGTTTGTATTATTGTGAATGCTGGTAGTGCAGCAACAGTATCCCTCCAAGAGCTTGTGTCATGTTTCTTATGATGAGAGTAGATTTAAGGCCTGCTGCTTAATCCTTCAGGGGTCGTTGATGCTGTGAGGTAATGGCTTACTTAGCCGCAGTGGTCTGTCTGTCACTGTCCACTGGTGTGTGGCCGGACTTAAGACAATGCGTGCAACTTTCAGTAGACATATGGCTCTTTTTATTGTAATGTGTTTTTATTCCTATTTTAAATATAAGTTATCCTAATTAGACCAGAACCCGATTCGAGCACCTCGTAGATTATTTTTTCCCCCTCTTTTAGGGATGTCCCAATATTTCTCATCTGAGGTTTAGATGATATCAGAGCTGTGATACGGTATGTAGCTGTAGACTCCCACCACCTCTCAGTCTTAATCTCATTCCGGTTTATGTTTCTTCTGAGTTTTACCCATTTCAGTGTTTTGAAACAAGGGTAAACCTACTGATTTCCTTTTAGCATTACAGCAGCTCAGAGGAATGAGCAGCACGGAATTTACTCACTTTATAAGATTTTTCAAGAATTTGGATGTCCGAGGTGCTCACATTTAACTGAAGATCAAATGGATGAGAACCCATGAGAATCATCATCTCTGATTTGAGGCACAGAGTTGTTCAGTGTGATGTATAATGTATATCGGAGTGTTCCAGTATGTGCTGTTTGAGAAATACCCCATTCAGTACATGGTTTCCTATGCGGTGTTCTCAGTTTAGAAGTAGAATAGAGTTTGGGGTTTAAAAAGATATTGGAATCCTAATTATTATTAGAATGAGAATGGAGATGAAAATCCTTAACCTTAGTATTAATGTAACAGTATTCAGTATTAATTATACAAAAATCTGCATTACCTTAGGGTGAGGATTGGAGCTGCATATCATGGCAATGGTTTTCCTCAGTGTTTATGATCTGGGAATGTTTAATTTAAAGAATTTATGTACCAGCTAAGGACTGGGAGTCATGAGGCCTGAGAAGAATGCCTGCAGCCAAATACTCCTCCTCTTCTTTTTCTTTCAAATTAACTTTAGTTTAAAGGTTAAAATTATAAGAAAAAAAAGGGGCAGAAGTTAGGATTTTCAATTTTATTATGTGATACATTGCAACTTTTAAGGGTACCACTGTTTCCTTTCTGATACAAGCCAATATTGCACCTTTTAGAATTGTCCGATACTGATATTGTCCTGATACGATATTAGCATGACTCATACCAGCTTTTATTACTTATTTTATACTGTAGAATGTTAGAAAAGGCTGGCCCATGTAGATTGAACATTAAAATATTGATGATTTAAGTGTCGGCCAGTGAAATCCAATATATCTGTTTTTTGGCTAATATGGGGCTGATATGCGATATTAATTCCGATTCGGGACATCCCTAGCAGAAATAGTGGTACTTTTCGGATAGTTTATCAGTTACTGCAAGAATTAATGGATGCTGTTCATCCATCCTCATGGCATTAACACATGTAAAAAAAAAATAAAGAATTGCTAAATTACAAATGGTCATATGAACAATGCCTGATTATGTGATTCACATTTGTGTTTGTTGATATACAGGGTACAAGAAGTGATGTCCTTCATACCCAAAAGACTTAATCCCATTAAAAGGCATGAGCCGATTATCAATTACATGGTGCAGCACGTCATTTAGAATGATATGGTCTCTGTTATATTCTCATTTCTTTTAATTAGATGCTAGTGGGAGCACCTTGGACAGGCAAACCTGCTCATTATGGCAGTTGTTTTGAAAGCCCTTAACTTGCAGGGGCTGAGCTGCACTAGACACCTTCCTATACAATTTTGACAGTGCAAAATTGCAGCTCAGCAGAATTAAAATCTAAGTAAAAGTTATTTTTTGTAAGAATAAATTCTTTTGGTCCTTCTTATAAAGGGAAAGATCAGATATTGGCCTTAAGCTCATAATAAATAATTCACATTTAAAATGAAAAAAGGAGAAATTAAATTCTTGAAAAAAAACACCAACAATGTGAGAGTGTCGGCCTGGAGGTTAGAGCATTGAGCTTGTGCTCTGAGAAGGTAGCAAGCACCCAGTTCAATCCCCACAGCCTGCACTCTGGGTTCACTCTGGGTTAAAAACCCTTAACCCCATACTGCTCCCTTGGTGCCACACAATGGCAGACCACTGCTCCCCAAGGGGATGGTTCAAATGCAGAGAGTGATTCCTCATTGTGGGACAATCAAGGGATTTACACATTTTACATTACCAGGGATTCCCAACCGGGATATGCGTGCCCCTACTGGTGCGAAAGTGTATTGCAAGGGCCACAAAGAAAAATTAAACAAGCTTTTAACAATCAAAAAGTAAGTTATTCTCATAGCTTTGAGTTCACATTCATCTTTTACACACTTCAAAACCAAGCAGAGGAACAGACTGGATGTAGGGAACAGCCTGGTATCACCTGTTCTTAAAACTGATCTACTGTATCAGATCTTATCCAAGCAAGCTCACAGGTTTATAATATGATTTTATTTTGTATAGATTTTTATGCCTTACTAACTTTCAGGTAACATTTTTATGTTGTTTTTTTTATTACGGTTGAAAGCATTCAAGAATCAAATGCTCAAATTAAAAGATTGAGTAAAACAGTTTTAGTTTTATAATCAGTTATTGCTCCACTTTTGGACAATCCTCAAGACTTTTGACAGAGAGGGGGACTCATGGTAAGACAAACTGCACAAAGGGGAACACAAATCAAAAAAAGTTGGGAAAAACTGGTTTATATTGTAAATGGTCTCTGGTTGTATAGCACTTTATAACACTTAATCAGCCTATATCCATCTTCTTTCGTTTAGTCCTTGTCAGGGTCACGGTGGGGCTGGTACTTATCTCCAGCATTATTCTGGTTATAGGCGTTGTACACCCTGGACAGAATGGCAGCCTATTACAGGGAAACACAAAGTGGCAGCCTATTACAGGGAAACACAAAGATGCATAACCACTCACACAACTAAGGACAATGTAGAATAGCTAATTAACCTAACAGTCATGTTTTTGGACTGGAGTGGAATTGAACCCAGAACCTTCTTGCTGCAAGCCAAAAGCACTAACCATTGCTACACCGTGCACTCTCCCCCAGTTTATATTCAATCACCCATTCATAAACATGTCTGTGTGCTGACATACACCAAGTTGTCTTTAAGTTTGTTTTTTTAAAGGCAAATTAGAAAAACACATTTTATTCCCTTTGTTCCTAAAATGTACTTAAATATATTTAATGTATACAAACTATTTCCAAATTAATGAGAAACGATGTCTGTGGTCCTCCCTAAAATAGCCTTGCCCTCTTATGGCCCCCTTAACAAAAAGGGTCTAGCCTTCCGCCTTAAATGTAGAGACTATTCTACAAACGGTGGAATAGCCTGTTCAAAATTCTTTTTAGACCTTTTTAAATATCTTTTAAGACTTATTAGCTGCAACAGTTTTCTCTGTGAAGTCTCAAACGGCTCCTTGGAATCGTTGAACTTGCTTACTTCAGTAGATGGTGGCACACCAAACTACATTTCTGATGTTTAAAGAGGGCGAAACCTTCAAAATGTTGTGTTAGAATCATTTAATCTGGTGCATGATTGTCTTGCTATTTTTAATGGTGGTTAATGTCCTTATTAAAAAAATTTATGTTATTTAGATTTGATATCCAGCTTGCAGTCTGTGATGAAACAGTTTCACGCTGGGGGATACTCTATATACAACTTCTAGGAAACAGTAGCTGAGGCAGGTTCTTCAAGACATAAGGACATCAAACTTTAAAAACATAACACCTACTATTTAATTGCATCCAAAAACACTGGGTGTCTACAGCGGCTGTATCTTTAAATGTGATCTAGATGTACGGAACAAGATATAATATTGATAGATATAATAAAATAATATTTGAGAAAATATTCATTGTTATAAAAGCCCTTCTGAAAGATTACCATTTTATTAGTGTAACACAGTTACCCTTGACCTTTTGAGTAGCCGGAAAGAAGGTAAGGCACAAAGAAGCAAAGAGTTTTACTGGGATTAAGCTCAAAAGGAAAGGCTAGGATTAAGAAAAAAACACCATAATATTAACACCAATAACTCAATGCCATAACATTAGAGCTAGCCGTCTTCAATGATGCCTCAGTCTTGTAGCAAGAGAGGTTTTGGTCAGAAAAACTAAAAAGTATTTTTATTTGCGTGTTTAGCCGATTAAAGTGGTGTTTCTATATTATGTGAGCCTTTTAGTGGATTTATTATGCAAGAGAGATGAAATTTGATTTGCTTGAAATGCCAACCAAATGGAAAAAGGAATCACCAAAAAGGCAAAAGCAGTTTTAGTCGGATGCTTTTAGTGAGCTCTACAAATTAAAAAATAAAACCCCCAGTGTTTGAGCATGACCTCATTCTCGCCCCTTTGTCTGCTCATAAATGTTGCAGCCTACTCCGCTGGCTGATGCTGTTTGCTGACCAGAAAAGGTGTTTCAGCTGACGAAAAGCTCACTCAAGCCTAAGAGTTCACCAAGAGTTCCAACAGGTCACACTCATTCAGCTCATTAGATTTCAGTGCAGCTCCTGCAGCTGGGCTGTGCTGGAGGCTTGTGAGTCACCTTCATTAACCTCGTAAGGCACTGACCTCATTTGGAGATCTGGGATGTTTTTATGAAGAGACTCTAACATTTAAACGTGGACGCCTGTACCAATACATTTGTGGACTTCAAAATGTGTGATATAAGAGTTATGTTGAGAAGATAAATTTTTGTAATTTATTGTTAACGATTCACTGAGATGAAACTATAAATTTTACGTTTTAGGATGGAGAACCAGGTAATTAAGGTCGATACAGTATGACGTTTTATTGACAAGGGTGAGGATGTTGCAGACAAGGGGCAGGCAGGCAGGTCTTGGAGATGAGACAGTGGGGCAACAGTGGCGTTGGATGTAGGAGTTTGCCCTAAAATCGAAGGGTTGACAGTTCAAACCCAGACTCTGACTTTCAGTGTAGTTGTGTCCTTGGGCAAGACACTTCACCTGCATTGTCTACTGGTGGTGGTCAGAGGGCCCGGTGGCACCAGTGTACGGCAGCCCTGCTTCTGTCAGTGAGCCCCAGGGCAGCTGTGGCTACAATGTAGCTTGCCACCATCAGTGTGTGAGTGTGTGCATGAATGAATGTAGTGTAAAGTGCTTTGGTCAAGTCTCCTGACTTGAAAAAAGGCGCTATATAAGTGCATGCCATTTACCATGAGCAGCACAGTCTGACAGTTCCTACAGAGGCAGACCTGAATGAAGTATCCAACTGCACCAGGCTAGATTTCAGCTTTGAGAGAGGATAAACTGAGGCTTGAACTTTTAAACGGTCAGAAGTGGCCTGCAGCTGCACAGTAGTGGCCTGGAGCTTCCCAGAAGGCCAGACATGGCCCGCATTTATCAAAAAGGTCAGAAGTTGCCTGCAGCTGCCCGGGAGAGATTTCACCCACAGCTGCCCAGAAGGTCAGACTTCACCCGCAACTGCCCAGAAGGCCAGACGTGGGCCACAGCTGTCAAAAAGTTCAGACGTGGCTAGCAGCTGCCCGGGAGAGACTTCACCCGCAGTTGCCCAGAAGGTCAGACATAGCCCACAGCTTCCCAGAAGGCCAGACAAGGCCCACAGCTGTCAAAAAGTTCAGACATTGCCTGCAGCTGCCCGGGAGAGATTTCACCTGCAGTTGCCCAGAAGGTCAGACATAGCCCACGGCTGCCCAGAAGGCCAGACGTGGCCCGCAGCTTCCCAGAAAACCAGACGCAGCCCGCAGCTATCAAAAAGGTCAGAAGTTGCCTGCAGCTGCCTGGGAGAGACTTCATCCGCAGCTGCCCAGAAGGTCAGACTTCATCCGAAACTGCCCAGAAGGCCAGACGTAGCCCGTAGCTGCTTCACCCGTAGCTGCTCTGTACGTCAGACGTGGCCCGCAGCTGTCAAAAAGTTCAGACTTGGCTAGCAGCTGCCCAAAAGGCTGTAGCCAGAAGCTGCTGTGTTTACAATAAGTGTAGATGGCAGAAACGGGTAGAAAACGGGTAAAAAAAAAGAAAGAAAAAAAAAGGAAAGAGTAGAGTAACAAACTTCTGGGAACACATGCAAGCAGATTGATTAGTTTACATTCTGGCAGCAATTGGAGAGTGAGGCAGGTATAAAAAGGATGTGAAGCAGACTTGGGGATCATTAGTGGCAGCAGCTGGAGCTAGTTATGGCGCTAACTGGTTGCTGTTTTGGTTATAAGGCCTCATAGTGTTTTAAGGACTCTAAAGAAACATTGATTTAAGCTGGATTCCTGACATTAGACTATTTTACCATCCCTAAAATAGCCCCCCTCATAATTCATTCACAGATATATTTATTCAAGTATGTCATAAGTGTTTTGACCATAATGGGTTAATATCCTCTTCTCAAACAAGAACCATTCGCAGAGCATATTCCAGGTAATTATCAGTCGGTGCACCTCAGGCCTGGTTTTGTTCTTTTCAAGCTAATTTGTTTTGCTCGGTGTTGATATACTTTACACCCTCTCTACAAGCCTGGGCAAAAACATATTATAGTTAACACAGAATAAAGCTGGTAGGCCATAGCATGCCAAAATCTGGGATCAGAAAAGCAGAATAGTCCATGTACTTTTTTGGTGTAAATTATACTCCTTCATTTGTTTTTAACTTAAGTATTATCAAAGAGAAATTTATAACCTGCAACCTGTCAGACCATAACTTTATTGTGTTCTTAAGAAAGCTATACATGAATAAACTAATTTGTACTAAGAAATGAATATCAGAAAAGTTGAGAGTACCAAGAAGGCAGATTCCAAATGGATAATGGATAATTATCTCTCCTATTATCATGCTAGTTACAATATAAGCATATTTCGAGCAGTCTGAACAGTCTTGATAAAAATGGTAGTGGAGCAAATTGTAAATCATCTTAAAACCAGTTCATATACTTTGAACAGGATGCAAATTGGATTTAGGAAGCATTATTCTACAGAGAGTTTGTTTCTTATAAAAATAAAATCAAAATTGGATGCTGCTGACTAAAATGTCTAGTTTAAACTTTTCCCCAATTATCCTGAACTGCATTGAATCATATATCTACTAGACCACAGTGTGCTAGGATACAGAACATGAAGTCAACATTACATAACAACAGTCTTAGGTTACCGCATGGGTCAGTGCTAGGTCCCCTGCTTTTCAGTTTTTTTATAAATGATCTGCCAAGCTGTTTTCCTTCCAATGTCATGTGGATATGTATGCTGAAAAAGCTGTTCTGTATGTGAAGGCAAAGAATGAAAAACACGGTGCTCTAAAGCTGAGAGATGCTATGACCAATGTGTATAACTGGTTTAAAAAATTAGAATTATGTTTGAACATATCCAAGACTCTGTTTATGTACTTCTCAAAAAGAGAAAATAGTGACAGTGATCCTAACGATTTTTTGTGGGATAAAACAACTGATGTCATACAAGAGTTTGAATACTTAGGAATCACTCTCCTCACAACTTCCTTTTAAACCACAGATAATACTGTGAATAGAATTTAAGTTTAACTTGCCAAACTTTAGGTTTACTAGAAACAGTCTAACTCTTGAGTCAGCAAAATTGTATGTTGATAGTATGATCATGCCCTACTGTGAAACAAGTTCGGCATCAGCTTGTAAGACATCACTAAAGCCGATTGAAACGGTTTATAAAACAAGCTGTGAAAGTATTGGATAAAAATTAAGAATGTACCATCACTGATAGATATAAAAAAAAAATGAGTGCTTCAATTCTGACCACCCTGTTAAACACGCAGATGCTCTTTTGATTCTCAGACTCTTCCATGGCAAAAGCACCTTATCCGTTATAAAATAAAAAAAACTCAAACAGATCAACAAGAGCTGGTTATAAAAGTGACTGTGTGTTTCCTTTCAGAAAAAAGAGCTGTTAGTCAATCTACTTTCTCTGAATGTGCTTCTCACACCTGGAATTCAATACCAAACTCAATGCTCGTGCCTAAATGTGCATATTTGTGTAATTTTGGCAAACTTTTGGGGCACTAGCTCCAATATATTTTACTGATAAACCATTTCATCTCAATCATTTGCATTTAATCTATATAACCCATTTTGAGTTATGCGCCTAAAATTGCTTTATATTGACTGTGCAATCAGGCAACCTGTAATATAATTGAACATTTATCACCTTAACAATTCTGCACTTTATTCACTCTTTTGATATCTAATTATAGCTTTTTAACCCTGGTGAAATATGTATAGACCCCCTGACCCATTTGGCCTCTATGTTTTATCATCCACTATATTTTTCATTCTTCTTGCTTTTACTTTACATTTAGATTCTCTATGTTTCTATGTAATTACTCCATCTGTTTATATTACATAGCCATGACGACTTACTGTTTTAGCTGTTGTCACTGTTTTTTTGTTGATTTTAATATTTTCTGTTGTTTACTTACTAACCTGTCAAAGGGACAACAGATGTAAACCATGGGCAATAATCTGGCATATTTACATGTAAATATCCAATAATATGCATTGTACCTTGATAAATAAACTTAAGCATATGTTTGGTCCTTTGCTTTAGTGGCACAATTAGCATGCTTTAATATCTTTGGAAGGAGTGCTTTGGTTTGGTGGGACATTTTCCAAATATAGTAACTGCCATTTCAACGTGTCCAATGAAAACAATATTGACCAATGATGATGTCATATACTGTAAGACATTTGTCCAAAACAGAATCCTCCACATAATTTTGCAGCTTTGATAAAGATATATGGAAAGCCGGAAACATACAGCCGCTAGCATTATGTTTCTAAAACTATTGCTGTGGTTATCTAGAAGTGAAATTTTGACCCTTTTTTTTTTATCTCCCTTACCTTACTTGTCACTGCGAATGGCTGCAAGATAAATGTCCTGTCATGATATGAAGGACTTTGGATGTGTTTGGCCTCCTTGTTTTTCAGTTCAGTCTCATTTTGGATCCACTTTGCATTTCGATTGAATACCTGTTTGTGTCCTTTTGGCTGCCTCCATACTCAGGAGCCACCAAAGCAAATCAGAATGTTTTGTTTTCAGCCTTGGGAAAGTGTTGATACCCTTCCTGCTGCAACAGAAATTTGAATCCTGCCTCCTTTATTTCTGCTTATTTAACATTTATTTTAAAATTTACGATTTGGTATTACAACACATTAAAAAAGGAATAGGGCTCAGCTAAATGCATGTTCTATTTTATTTTATATGACTTTACTGCTTTGTAATTGTATGTTGCTCTCTTGTTTTTTAGCCAAACCCTTTGTGGCTTATCAGTCTCTGTCACTTGCCTTAGTTCATCTGCCAGCCCAGCTGTCAGGCATCAGTGATCACTCACCTTTTTCCTATTCATAAAATCAAGCTCTTCATTAAATATACTTGTCAGCCCTGTCATTCATTTTGGGATTCCTCTTTTGTGTTTTCTTGTCAAGGCAAGGCAAGTTTATAAATCCAGCACATTTCTGAGGAAAGACAACTTAAAGTACTGTAAGTACTAGAACAAACATGGAAAGGTATATTGCAAGATAATAAAAAAATAATAATAATAGAACGATAAATTATAAAAAGAAATAGACTGATAAATATATTTTTTTAAATTCTGAAATGTAATCTTAAACCTACAACGTTTGAGCCCCACTCCCACGGACTGCCACTCTGGGTCCCTCAGCAAAGACCCTTTAAACCCACACTGATCCCCGGGTGCCGCACAATGGCAGCCCACTGCTCCCAAAGGGGATGGGTTAAATGGAGAGAGTAATTTTGTTGCTCTGTACTTGTGACAATGTAATGACAATAAAAGCTGGGGGAAAAACAAGTTTAGATAGCATGATCAAAGGCCACTCTCTACAAATATGTGTGTGTTAGATCCTGCTTTCTTATTCCTTGTTCCTTGTTTCCTAGATTGTTCAATTTAATTCCAGTTCATTTTCCTTTTATTTTAATTGTCTTTTGCCTTTATTCTGTGTTCTACTTTTAATTAGCTCCACCCTTCTACTGCTCTGCTCTTACTGAATATTATTTAACCTTACCTGCACTTGGGTTCAACTACAAACACAGCATGACACATAGGTCGAGATTCTGCTATGGAAAAAAAATATATATATTTAATTTTTTTATTTTTTTTATTTTACATTTTATAAACAAATATAGATGGTTCTGATTATATTTTCTACTCTGGAAAATTCTTATTATGGTGAGAAACCTCTTACAGCCAACACAGTGCTTATGAGTCATCCACTGCAGAACAACAAAACCAAAAACTTAGCAGAGACCCAGACTTTAAAATGTCGTCAGAGAATTTAAATCCTGTCTCTCAGCCTCAGACAATAGATTATTATTTGGCTCACAAATGACACTTTTTCTCCAAATGTCCTTTGGCAGTTTTTATTTGGCCTCTTTTATTATTTTAAAAACAACAATACTGTTAAAAACCTTAATTTCTTTAAGACAACTTAGAATTTAATGCCAAACATTTTAATTTTTCTGATAAGGGTCAAAGCCCTTTTTGCATTTCTTTTTTTAGACTATTACTTGGTTTATAACAAATAGTTTAAAGCAGTTTTGTATAATAATTTTATACAACAGAAAGGGACATATTTCATTTCAGGGAATAATTTAATATATAAACATTAAATAATAGTTTAAATTTGACTAAGTCAGCTTGGTGATTTATCTATCACACATATGATTTAATTTCTCCTTTACTTTAGAAGTTAGATAGAAATATGTATGAATGGTAATTCATGTATCTGTGTTGAAAAGTTTAATTTGCATTTAAAATTAATGCTTTGAAAAGTAGGTTAGCCTAAATAGTGACAGGCAGCTAGGAATGGCAGCCCACTGCTTTTTAATGGATGCAATGCAGGCCTGACGGAAGCCCAGAAGGACATTCCTTTCTTTTCTTTTGCACTCTGTTAATCACCATTAAACATATGACACTGTCATTTTATGCATTTTTTAATGTTTCCTCTTTAAAGGCATATATAAAACATATGAGTCTGTGACTCATATGCACAATCCCCTCCTAATATGTAAATGACTGCTGTTTACAAGCAGCGTTAACATGAAGAGAGAAAAGACAGTAACTGTGCTTTAAACAGGAGGATTGATTTAAAGTATCATTTAGAAAACAGCATCAGATAAGATCCCAGCTTTCGCTGCATTCAAACGTTTATTTTCCTTCACTTCATTAATTTTTCATCAAATCTGCAAGAACTTCTTCATTTGCTTAAAAAGACTAAAATCAAAACTTTGAATATGAAACAACTGTTAAAAAATATAAGTCAAGCCAATTTATTAACTCTTGATTACAGTCATGTTTGGTAAGATGTTTAGTAATTATGAAACAGTTTGCTAGTTATTTTGTTTTAATTCAGATTTAAATTTTTTCTTGAAGTTGAGGTTTATTCTGTAAATGAGATTTTTTTTTAATAAATTGTCCCCCCTCTGGAAAAAAAAACAAAAACATTTTACTCTATACTATGTAGATTATTACACTAAACAATAAGACTGTCAATAGTATTATTTACTGTTAATTTAATCTTGATAGGAAAAATCTACAATAGATTAAATCTCTTAAAATGAGTTTCAGTCAGAGATTATTCTAGATCTTATAATATCATCCATTTTATTTCTGTTCTACTATTTATGGATTAATAAAGATGTTGAAATCTTATGTGGTAAATTATTTTATTATAAAACATAAAGCAAATATAAATTATATTTAAACTCTAATTTTCTGCTTTTTTTGCATAAATGACCCCTCTCTTCTGTTTGTGGAGATGTTTACACACTTTTCTATGTTTACCTGATTCTCTGTAATATTTATTATAAAGTAATATCAAATGCAAGCAAAAAAAAGTTCACACTTGAAGTTTTACAGTAAACTTAAACCTAAGGTTAGAAAATGTAATACCTAACCCCGACTGAATAAATTCATCCCTTCCGCCGAGGACTAATCCTGATCTCGACCAAAAGTAAATAGATTTAATATGACTTCCTTAAATTCCTGTTTCAATTTCGGGAGCAACTTGTGATCTGCAGTAAATACTTTTGCAGAAATTAAACTATATTTTGAAAGCATTCCAGTAAATTTTTGCGATGATTATTAATATATATTTGTGTAAGCTTCCAAGCATCATTTAAAAAGATAAAAAGCAAAAAGATTATTTTACTCATAATAATTTAAAATAATCTACAGCTTGATCCAGCAATCGGTTTAAAAAGTTACCTTTGAACTGTAATCTTATTTGTTTTCTCATGAAACACAGTGGCATGATAACATATTTCCCTCAGGATAGGGAGATGTTTCAATTTAATCATCCCTACACTCCAAGGTCACAGCAACCTGAGTCTTCACACAACTGGAGGAACTATTTTAAAGGTCTTCACATTTTGTACTCTAACACAAATCTTTTGTTTTTCTTAAGTTTAAACCAGACAGTTTTTTATGGTGCTGCCTTTAAATAGATCCCTAAGTGTGACATTAAGTAGTTCAGATGCAGGATGTCAACACAATTTTATTAAGCCATGACATTATTACCATGGCTACCCAAATCTGGTTTTGTGTAAAACCAAGAGTAAAAAATATTTCCTTTTCAGTAAATGTATATTTATAGTATTATTGCATTTCCACTGTGGCCCAACATGAGTATTACTGATGTTAATATCACATCAGTCTGCCATATGTGCATTTTCTTAGAAGCTGCTCCAAAAACCTGAAAGCAAACCTCCAGGTGCTGAGGAAGCCAGCTGGCAGCCTGGATCTCATGGATTTTATTTAAAAAATTAACACATCTTAAATCTGCTTCCTCATTTCTCCCCATTTGCTTCAGTCTAAACCCACCTTCATGTACTGGTATTCTGTTTGCTAAAGTTCAATCAGAGATACTTGTATCATTCTGAGCATGGCCACTGCCTGTATGTGCCCCTGCTGAGTTTGCTGTATGTAGGCTTCACCTGGGACATCAATATTTCAGGTATTCCCGACACAGGGACTCAGGGGTCACACTGATCGTTCAGAGTCCCTGGAGATGCTGATGTAGAGATAGATAAGCAGGAAGGGTGGACAGTGGAGTATAGAACCAGCAGGAGAAGGCCCAGACTTTAAGAAGGTGGAAGGAATGAGGTTTAAAACAGGTAGTGGGTATTTTAAGCCAGGGATTCCAAAACTTTACCATGCCAAGGCCCCCCTACACCAGTACATTTTCAGCTTAAGCCCCCCCTCATATGAAACACGGCGGCAGAATTAAAAAATGAGTGAACAAACCACCTAAATAAAAACACATTTATTTTGTAAAGATAAAATCACAATTATATTTTATTAAACTTTAATTCATTAATTTAATGAATAAAATATAAGAATAACATAGGCCCACCACTTTAATTTTAATAACCTTTTTTTAAACGATGAACCTCTTTATACCTTGCAAAAACAGAACGATTTGTGAACAAAATAAAAGTTTGTCCCAAATTAAACATGCAGGCATTTTATATAATGCAGGCCTAACAACATACAGTATGTAGGCTACATGAGAGATAAATAGACATGCCATGCTAATGGGAGCAGTGGGCCTGATGGCTAATACAGATAGTCCAGTCTGGGCTTGATGTTTGTCAGAGCAACACGCATGTCATTCTTCACATTCAAACTTGATCTGTGTTTAGTTTTCAGTACTTTTAAAGTGGAAAAGCCAGACTCACACAAGTTAGTGAATGCAAATGAAAAGAGACATTTCAGAGCCCTTTCAGCTAGGGTGGGAAACTCTTGTCTTAGATACAGCCAGAAAATAAAGCTTAAAAGCTTTAAGTGAATGGTTTTCATAATGCAGTTATACCCAGACAGGAATAATTTTATTGTTTTTATTCAATAAAAATAATTTCATGTATAACTTTCTATTATTTTTTTTTTTTTCTTCATCTGAAAACCAGCTAAGGTTAAAGTTTGTGCAAGAAGTTGGAAATTGGCTTATAATCGATAGAACTATGCTTATTTGAATGTTTTTGTGATTCTTAAGGCCTGAACACACCGGTTGCGTATGACTCTTTAATCTCTAATTCTTTTCCATGTCACACTGACTGTGTACAGGGGGGCTGCTACTACGGCTTTGTCCCTCGTTTTTTCAAGGCTCAAAGAGGATCACCACTTTATCCATTTTCTTTCCTCGTGAAATCGTATAATAAAGTATTCTATATTTTAATATTTAATTGATTCTTTTTGCACAAGACCGTCCACCATTGTCTCTTCCCTCATGTAAATAAACAGATTTTATTTTGGATTTTACCCCAAGACCAAAGTGTTTTACTTTGTAACCGCGTCTCTCTTCCTGTCAGACCCATGAAACTGCAGCTTAATTGCTGCGTAGTCCGACTAAAATAAATGGGGTCTATCTCAGTTGAATCTACGCAGCCCCTTTGAGTAAAATCATATCAGGTGTGATCATACATTGACTCTCATTGAATGCTAAACGCCATGACATCTTAGGCACGATTTTCTGTCCGATCGAAAGCCAAATTAGATTCGGTGTGTTCTGGCCTTTAGGAGTCTAAATATTAATAAAATCCTCTGCTTGAGTGATTGTAAAATAATTATTGCTGATTTGTAATTATGATTATACAAAAAAATCCATTTGTTGAGAAGAACATTACCAACTTAATTATCTATTGAAAACAAGCCAATAATATAAGGAGCAGTAGAGGAAATGTGGGCAGGAGACCAAAGAACTAACAAATAAGTGAAATAATGGGATAGATGAGTGAAATTAGCAGAGCCATAGCAGATGCTGATGAATGCCCCAATCTGACTGTTGATGACAGTATGTCTCCTGCCCTCTCTTCCTCCGCATGCTGCCCTCCTTTTGTCTCAGTGTGAAAGAGCCCAACTAACAAACTGTTGCTGCGACTACAGCTGCTGCCACAATGGGGGTCATTAGGGGTAGTTACCATAGCAAGAAGGGTCTAGGAGGCAATCAGGGAAGACTCTTTATGTACCATGATAGCTTACATGTGCTAAAGTTTTTCACATCACAGTCAGTCAATAAAATGTATACATTCATTGACAAGTAACATTGGATCTTTAGTTGACCCGTGAGTAGATGCAGAATTCATATTTATCTTTCTATTGTTTGCAGCAGGCCATTACAGGGCTTCAGGTATTGTAAAGCATTACATAAGAAAGAGACTGAGAGGGGACTTCACAAAGTAATAGAAATTAAACTAGTATGGCAGCTGCATTACATATGCATCTTTATTGATGGATTTTTTTTACAATATGAATTACACTAGATTCATGGGGATGCATACATGACCAACAAGTCTAGCAGATGCGAGCAACTAACCCGGATTTTTCGGGACAAGAAGCAGGTTAATTGCTTTTAGCCTCTATAGACACATCCCTTGCTCTCTTGCCAAGTGCAGGTTGAGGAAGCTGTAGTATCTAATGTCAGTGCTGGAGGTCACATCAGGTATTGTCTTGCAGATATGGTGACTGATGAGCTACTGTTCAGTGACTAAAAGGACAATTTCAACTAATAATATAAAAAATTAAAGCAGTTGCTGTTCTCTTTGTGCTAAAATTGGAAATCTTTACTCATTTTTACCCTTTGTGGCACCCTGCTTTTTTTCTTCTTCTATTTAATGGAGGAGAAAAGCCTCCAGAGTCTACATATTGGAATAAAGGACTTGGCAATTTTTTAAAAGAAGGGTTTTTATAATTGTTTTTATTGTGAATGTAATATAGCATGCTTCCTTATGTATTTATTTGTTGTCTTATAATGGAATTTCTATAGCAGTGTTTCTATGTGTTAATGCAGTGAGACACAAAGTTTCGACTATATAGCAGCCAGAGCCTGTACCCAAATAAAATTTCCTTTGGGACAATAAAGTTAATATAATCAAAAGGAGCAGAGATTATCAGGTATTAGCTAAGTCATTACAAAGCTTAATAAAAAACAATGTTAACTGATTGTGTCACAAAAAAAAAATATTTCCATTATTTTTTCTAATAATTTCTACTAAAAGAAGAATCACGAATTGTTAAACATGTGTTAAAATAGGCCAGAGGTACCCTACATTCAGAGTACCTTAAATATACGTTAAACAATTAAAATGAAATTGTAGCTATCCAAGAAATTACCCAAATGCATTTTCAATCAAGAATGCTGCTGAAGCACAACTGATCAAAATAATCGTTTTCTCTATGGTTTAATATTACAGATGCCTGCTAAATTTGTTAAACATCATCTGATACTTCGTCAAAACTCTCTTAAGTTTCACCTCACACACAAACTGTTAGCAGTTGTCAAAAAAGTTTCAGCATTAACTCTGATTATATATTTCAAAACTATCTTATTATTTGGTACAGCTACCATGTAGGTCACCTTCAAGGATACTGGCAAAAATTAAAACAAGCTTGGGGTCGGGTATTAGGGAAGGCCATTTAAGAAGCTTGATGTAAGCCCTTGTCATCCATTTTAAAAGTACTTTTCATTTTAAATTTTTCATTTGGATCGCCATAAAGTGTCCACATTTAAATAGTTATCCACAGATTAAAGTTAACAGGTTTGAATGTTCAGAAACGCTAAAAAATAACCACCAAGGTTCAGGTGTACCATGAACAACACTTTCCCTGTCCATAGAGAATTATAGATAGAGAATCTATCTCCACCACCAGTTTCAGGCTTGGGGGGAAACATCCCTATTCTTTACTTCTGTTCCTGCATATCAAAGCAAAATTTAGCGCTAATGTTTCCTGCCGTGGTCTGAGCACCAAAGATTAAAGTAATTGTATCAATAAAATTCTTCTAATGGTCTTTTCTTTCCATGCAAGTTTTTCACATTGAATTGCTCTTTGCCAGGAAACCAATTATGATCAAATCTGGTGAATTAATAAACCAGAATTGTTAAAAGAACCTTGTTTATGGCCTAAAAACTTGTTTAGTTTAGCTTAGTAAGAGATGTTAATCCAAACATTACTGCTGGTGTTTATATGCATAATTAAAACAACCATAATAAATATGATTCATGGCCATAATAGATGTATGTAAACGTATGACACTGCTCTTCGGCTCCGCTAATCATGAAACACTGAGTAGAAATTAATAAGCTTATACTGACTGTTTATAGTGATACTGCAAACAGCCACAGTCCTTCATAGTAACAGGAATTAGAAATTGGAAATGAATCATGTTGGTGTTTACATTTAAATAAATTTTTTTAAGTCAAATAGATGAGTCAGCGTACTAGTAATTTGTTGAACATCCTTAGCTGCAGGTTTGACATCTCTTGATACAAAATCCTAGGTATTTTTTAGACAAGGGGCTTAACAAAAAGAAAAAATGCTGTTGATGCTGTTGTGACACCCGTCACAATGGGAACCATATGGGAACCATAAATATCTGCATTAGTTTTCACAGGAATCCACAAAAAAATTGTGTGACTAATATAAAAGCACTATTTAACCACTGTTATATTTGCCACATTTATGAAACTCTAAAATACACTATTTTATGTTTTACTGGGGTTTTAACAGCAAGCACATCTGTCAGCTGTGATGGGCTATTTTAATGAGCAAAGTGTGCCACAGCAAGCATACTTATACTGTAGGGGACGACAAGTGGAGCACGAAGTAGAGCAAGAAGTAGAACCTGCAGGGCAAACCTAAACAGAATAAAGCCTGCCTCAGGCTCCACTTCTTCAGCAGCAATGTCTACTGAGATATACAAACCTTGCAGAGGTATTATTATCCTATTATTCATACACAAAACAGGGTTTGTTGATAAAATGGAAGAAAAGATTATTAAATTATTTATAAAATTCTCACAAACAAATATCTGAAAACTGTCCACCACATTGGATGAATCCATTTTCTGCACATGTTCAGAAAGGTCTAAACAGACAGCAGGAAACCATTAGAAAAAAAACAATGCGAGGAGCAGTGTTGCCAACTTAGCCATTTTGTCGCTATATTTGGCGACTTCTCAGACCCCTCTAGCATGTTCATTTCAAAAAAGCTCCTAGTGCCAAATCTAGCGACTTTTTTCTGCAACTGGAAACTTTGGCGACAACATATAAAAGCTGCAAACTTTGCTCTCCAGAGCAAATAGATGGATAACCCAGCCTCCTGCTCTCCTCTATCCTGTCATGATTCATGCTGCAATTATTTTTTACAAATGAAAATGGAGAAAAGATCAGCAGATCAGTGAAAAGAACTGTGTTATATACTTTTTGTTATGATGTTACAAAGTTCAGACCCAAATGCAGAAAACCAAACAGAGAGACCAGGGAAAAGGTTTAACGGGTTTTATTGAAGAAGTTAAACAGAGGGACAAGTGTTGCTCTGAACACTGCTCAACCGGAACTGTAAAGTGAGGGGAAGACACAGAGGTTAGTTCAGGCTCAGTGGGGAATTTGACTCGTGAACTTGGAGAAGAGGGTTTTGGTTGCCAACTCACGTTTTTAGAGAAGTTGTTGAATCCTTGACTCCTGTCTGTGTGCCGTGGTTCCAGTGTTTGTCTGATTCGGTGGAGGGCGGAACAGGGTTTACCCAGAATG
>NW_015151633.1:163405-196247 GCF_000732505.1 Cyprinodon variegatus
TTACCCAGAATGCGGTTGAGAGTTGGTGAGTGGAGAAACTGACTGCCACTCAGATTTCCTGCGGTACTTGAACGGGTCTTAGTGGAGAATAATCCCTTTCTCAGAGAGAAGCTCAAACGATCTCTTGGGGAAAGTTAATCCAAAGGGGGGGACAAAACGTAACAAATAATGTCTATCCTATTGAAATTTCTGTATCTGTATAATGGGTCTGTTTCATGTGTTGTCTTCTCAATTCAGAGGGGCCCCCTGCCTGTATTTCCCTAGGGTCCCAAATTTCCTAAATCTGCCCCTGAGCATACAGACAGTAATGGTGACTATATATATATCTATCTATATATATATCTATATATATATAGATATATATATAGATATATATATATAAAAACCATTGTTAAAACGGAATTAAGGATTAAATTAACAGCATGTATATGTATGTACAGTTATTGTTTGCTGCGCACATGAAGACAACATTAAAAGAGGTTTTGGCAGTATACATGTGCTCATTCTGTGAAGTAGCTGACTATTCAGGATGTAAGGTTAATTATGTTCTTCTGACAGAAAGCCTTGAGAAAGATTCTGTCTCTGTGATTGTTTTTTGTTTTTTTAAAGCACTCTAACCATCCTTAAGGTAAAAGTTGTGTGAGGTCTGCAGTGATATACCTGACTTTTCCTGAGCCTAGACCCGTACAACTCCTGGATGAAGAAAAGATCATCTGAAATCTGCAGACCTAATTGCTCCTTGCACCTGAAGCTGTCTTGGTTTATGGATGAACTAAACCCCTCATGGAATGACAGACAGGGCAGGACAGACCGTAGTATAATGTAAGATGACCAGGAGAATCTGAAGTTGTGCTTTATGAGTTGCTGCAGGGCATGCAGTCTCTGTTGGGCCTTTGTTACAGACAGTATCTATGTGTGATTACTATTTCAGGCCCAGGGAAAGGGTGTCTTATTATTGTATGTGTGTTTTTTTTTTGTGTGTGTGTGGAAGTGGGGTGTGAATGTGTTGGAGTAGTGAATGATTCTGTTTTTAAACCTGCATAAGAAGCAATTGGGATGGTGAGTGATTAAAAGGTTATCATAGTGTTGGATGATGGGTTCCTGTATGCAGGGTTGTCTTTCAGGTCACTTAAGCAGTTTTTTTTATTTGCCTCTTTATACAGGGCCTGGTTCATTGTTAGGGTTTGCTTGAAATGTCCTAGTTTCCAAGCATGTTGTCCTCATGAAAAAAAAATATATATATATAAGAAGTGATTGTTTCAGTAAATTCATTTAGTTCAGTGGCTGAGGTTTCAAACAAGCTTTAATCTGTGCAGTCAGGACTGTAATATCTGGTCTGACTCTTCAGTCCACTGCTTCACAGTCCAAACCACATGCTTAAAGGTTTTCCATATTTTCTTGTAAGTAAGAATAAGATGAAGAAAAGGACAAATTCCTTAAACAGTTTTGGAAAATGATATGCTTCTTTTGAGATGATGGGTATATGTCCAAAAAATGAAAACAGGCTTGGGTTCAGGGATTTGGGAAGGCCCTTCAAGGAGCTTAATGTAAGCCTTTTTTATCCATTTTAAAACTACTTTTGATTTGAGCTGAAACTTATTTTCTACTAAGTTCACCATAGAGTGTACATATGTAAATAGTCAAACAAAGATTAAGGTTGATTGGCTTGGATGTTTGGAAACAATCCAAATAACCACCAAGGTTCAAGTGAACCAGAACATCCCTACCACTGTCCATAGAGAATCAAATGTTTAATCAAAAGGGAGAGACAGAATTAAGACAATTCTCCAAAAATCAACAACTGTTAACTGGGTGGAAACTTGCTGACCTTTTAAAAAAGAGACAGGTCTTCTACAGTTAAAGTTGACAGTCAGTGTGGACAAAGACCGATGTATGTGACCACAATAAAAGGAATTGTGTCAGTAGTCAGAGTAGACAAAATGTTTAGGAAATTTTATGTTTCTTTCAAAAGTTTGTGTATTGTGCCTCTTGAGGCACTATTTCTTGATTCCAAAGGGCAACTGAACATTGTCAAAGGGTGATGGCATGCTTAGAACAGACTGGAGGCAGGTAGAACACACTGGTGACTGGCAGAGACAGCCTTGGACATAATCAGGGTACAATGAGGATCCAGTGAGGGTAAGGCTGGGCATACACTGTATGATTTTTTTGCCCTTTTCTCACAGATTCTTCTGTCGTGCGAGAATATTTTCAAACAGGCTGAGTTTCAGCCCCATCATACGTCCTTTGGGGTGTAAAATACAAGACCAACAAGACCAACTCCTGATCAGGAATTGTAAGGTTGGGAGAAAATCAAACATGTATGAAATTCAACTTGCCCTTGTAAGGTTTTCATGAGCAAATCCTGCTGTTGAAGCAGAGCTACGAGTATCTATGAGCTGATTTACCTGAACCTCACGCACTGTGCATATGCAAACAAGGGAGTTCTTCTTCTTCCAGAATGACGAGTCTGAATAGCTCCATCTCTCTGCGCTGTGTCAAACCTGTGGTTTTTTTCAATGTGCAGTGTGAGCAGTTAGACAGCATTAGAGCGTCATGCTGTACAGTGTAAGAACATGCATTGTTAGCTGTGAACATTTAAACCCTGCAATTTTATCGTACATTTCAATCTGTAGCTGAGAGCAATGAATGAAGTAATCCTACACTGTATGCCCGGCCTAAGGTGAGCACAGGTAGGCAGATGCCAGGTTTTTCAGAAGAGATATCAGATATCTTTGATTCATGAGTGCCTCTTTAAAATGTATTTAATGAAAAGAAAAAAGAAATAATAGTACAGTGCCTTGTGAAAGACTTCTGCCCCATTGGATATGACCATGTTTTGCCACATTTCAGGCTTCAAACATAAAGATATGATTCTTTATGAACAATCATCAAGTGGGAAGAGGACCCTGCAATCCCTCTAAATATTGAGCTCAAAAAAGGAGAAGAAGCAGCCAAGCAGGCCCATGATCACTGCAGAGATCTACAGCTGAGGTGGGAGACTCTGACCTTAGAACAATCAATACAACTGCCCAAATCTGGCCTTTATAGAAGAAAGTCATGTCTTAAAGATAGCCCTAAAAGGTCTTGCTAAAAGTTTGCCACAACCCACCTGGGAGACACAGCAATGCTAGAAGGCAACAATGCAAAACAAGCAACAAGGCTCATCATGTAATGAACCGGATGCGGACCCAAGATTTACCACAACAGGTCAGTGACAATATAAGAAGTTTATTGAGGACACAGGTGATGAGACGCCGACTCTCGGGCGTTCAACTTCCGTGTGCTGACTGATATGACCTGGAGACAGAGGGACAGGTTAGAGGCGGCACTGGCAGGTTTGAGTAGAAACTGTCTGACGGACTAACCTGGTTTCACACAGGGTTCAGGCTCTGAGGACCAGCCAGGAACAGGTAGTGTGTCCAGATATTGCTTCAGACGTCCAGCTGATAATCAGGGGGGATTTCAGCAGGTTTGTTCAGTTTCTGATCCAGGTATGATCTCCAGTATCACAGGATGTGAAGGGGGCTGACAGGCTCATTAACTTTCAGACAGAAACGGGTCTCAAGCACAGGTAGTAATTCCAGAATCCAGAGACTGACAGAGCTGGTCTCAGGCAGGCGGACAAATCCAAGAAGGGGACAGGCAGGCTCAAAAAACAGAGGACAGGACAGGATCAACAACAGGCAGGCAGGCAGGGAGGCCGGCAAATGACAGGTTTTCAGAAATAAGGCTGGAAGGTTCTCATCGGGTTGGCTTGAAACGATCTGGCACTGGAGACTCATGAGGACGGAGCTTATATGCACGTGGAGACAGGTGAAACCAGTAGAGATGATTGCAATGGGGGTGGAGACTGAACCAAAGTGATAAAAAGAGATAGAATCAGCTCCAGTGTCAGGATCATCACACATCACCCTAATCCCACCTTCCCCACTGTCAAACATGAAGGTGGCAGTATAATGGTTTGGGCCTGATTTTCTTCAGCAGGGACAGGGAAGAGAGTTAAAATTTATGGGAGGATGGATGGAGCCATATACATGACTATTCTGGAAGAAAACCTGTTGGAGTCTGCAGAAGAACTGAGACATTCCAACAAGACAATGATCCAAAACATAAAGCAAAATCTACAATGGAATGGTTCCTCAAATGAACAAGGACTGAATCCAATTCAATCTGTGGAAAGAACTGAAAACTGCTGTTCTTTAACTTTCTCCATCCAACCTTACCTAGCTGGAGCTGTTTCAGTCTGTCAATGTGCAAAACCGGTAGAGACATACCCCCAACGACTTCCAACTATAATGACAGCAAAAGGTGGTGCTATAACGTATTAAAAGTCAAGGGGGCTGAATATTTTTACACACCTCAATTTTTCTGTTTTTATTGGTTAATAAATTTTAAAATATCCAATAAATGTTGTTTCACTTGTGGTTGATTCTTCACAAAAAATGATAATTTTATATCTTTATGTTTGAAGCCTGAAATGTTGCACAAGGTCAAAGTTCAAGGGGGCCGAATACTTTCGCAAGGCAATGTACTTTATATGTCAAATATTGCTATTCAGCTTAAAAACTTTGAGGTCTGATTTTTGATCTAAAACGCCCCGGCTAGCACAAAAACACGAGCGAGACTAGGAAACAGGAAGACAGGAAGGCAAGCGAAGCACACAGTCTTTGGATGAGTCTCAAACAGGTTAGGAGGAGACAGTCTGGTGGGGAATAACTGAGAGAGGTGCGTATGAATGGGCAGAATAGCAGCTGTTATCAATATGAGGGTGATTGAGCGAGTGGCCGGTTCATCTACTCACTTTGATTAACAGAGTGGTATAGAGCAGAGAAAGGCAAGCAGCGAGCCCAAGAATCAACCGTTCTTCATGACAGAAGGACGTAAACTTCCTTAGAAAATACAGTTTATTTAGTCTGTTGTTGTAGATGGCTTCACAGCTGCATCTCCAGTCCAGGTGCTGCCCAGGTAAAACCAACTCTACTTCTTCTTGATAACTTCCTGTTTCTACTGAAATCTACGGTCACCCCCACCTTGTTTTATTTTTTATGTATGCGTGGTAAATATAGCTGTAACACAAAACATATAAATCACTGACAGATCAATGAGAAAAGTGAAAAGAGACCATCTGACCTGTTTCCAAATTGTTTTACTCTGTGTGATCATATAACTATCATCCATCCAAAACATTTACCATCCTGATCTCCCTAGGAAATCTTGTGTGGTTTGTGTGTTTTATTATACTCTTATTTGAGACGCTTCTAAAAAAGGAAGCTTTTAAAGATATGGGACCTGTCATCGATGCATTTACCAAAGGCTTAACCAGGTCAGGAAGTGCAAATACAGCTCTCTGACTGATCGACTTAGAGGTCTCTTGCTAAGGCTGTTCTTTTGTTTCTGATTGTGAGGACAAAGGTAGAGAGACTCCATTCCTCTCTCATTGACCATGTTGGAAGAATTTGACAGGGTCAAAAAAGGCGCCTGGTGTGAGACTGAAAAGGGTGAAAGCGCTAGCATTCAGTCTGTATTGATCTCTCTTTTTAGACATGTCTGAGTAGACTTCATTCATTTCATCAATGCGTCCAAAAGAAGACAAAAAACCTAAGAGCATTGATATTTTTTTTTACAGACCAGCTTCTACTATAAATTTTAAGCAAAACAGAAAGGTAAAAAAAAAAGCAGAGCACAGGGTTTAAGGTTTGAGAGCACGGTTAGAGATTATGAACTGCAGCACATTAACAGAAAGACTAAAGTGACAGTAATCAGGGTGAGCAGCAGGGAGGCTGTGTAGTTCGCAATGAAACACTCAGATCTCGCTCACACTGGCTCTTCAGACAGCTGAAAGTGTGTCACAAGAAAGCTAGGCTAATGCACCACGTTAATGTTGCTTCAGTGCGCTGCGGCAGCGTTCAGCACTTACTGTTACTGTCAGCACAAGTCATGCCCTGAAAACTAAAGTTATACATGCAACAATGAAGAGCCCAGCTTGTATACATGAGCAAACAAGGGCTGCAGGAAAACCAGATCAGCTCTCGCCTTTAATCACTACAGCTGAAATGTCCCTTTTTTCATGTGTAGATAAATAAATTCCTAAGGTTGGCTGAACAAAATCTTTTGGTAGAATGACACAATGATAACACCAGTATTACTCTGATGAAAGGCTGATTGCAAAAAAACTGTATTGTGTGCAGTGCTATTAAAATAACATTAGCTTCTAATGCTTAAGGATTCCCCCTTTAGTGTGGAAATATAATCTTCTGATCATCTTTTTAGGCATTTTCCTCAAACCTAGTTTTGCAAATAGATTTATCATAAAGCATTTTCAGCTATTAAACGTTAGATAAAAGGGATGATAATTAAAACAGCATATTTTGTTTTTATGTATGGATGATCATCAAAGGAGTCAGTAGTCATGTCAATCTAGAGCAAGTTAGAAATAGCAACTTTAACTAGCTACAAACAGTACCTTTCAGACCAGATCTAATTATTATTTCCATTATAGGAAAGATATACAGCCAGTATTGGCTAACTAATATAGGGCGCTAGAGTTCTGCCCCACCCACCCAATGACCTTAATTAAGACATAAAAAAAAGAAATAAAAATTAAATTGTAAAATTAAAGTATTTCGAAATATGTGCAAGATAAATATTGAATCTTTAATGACAAGTAAAGCTTTTTTGTTCGTCGTTGGATCTGTGACGTATTTCCACCCTGGGGCGCAAAAATCTTTGGCAATAATTTTTTGTTAAAAGTTGCATATGCTTTTCTGCATTACAAAGGTATAGGACAGTATAACTGTCGTCACAGCCGAAATGCGGCTGATTGACATGTCATGTTGGGGAAGTGAAGTACCTTAAAGCAAACTTACCAAGAGAAGCTGGAGATGAAACCATTTGGACCTCATCAAAAAAATCAGCAGTCAAAAAGACAGATGGAGATGGTACACTCTGTCATTTCCTAGGACCTGGTTTAGCTACAAGGCTTGGCTATCTGCATGCAGGGAGGCTAATGCCTTATTCTGCTGCCCTCACTGCCTGCCTCCTTTTTTAAACATCAGGATTTGACCCAGCATGGATAAAGACAGGTAGGACTGATTTACATGGAAAATAATATAATATAGTGTACTTTTTCGGACTGAGAACGATTTTCCATCTTCACCAGCCCACTTATGGGCTCCTTGAGTTATTTACTGTCACAGTTAGGTGCTTCGGCTGCAGAGTAAGTGTCGGGGCCGGTATGATTTAAGGGTGGCCGGTCCTCGCACGCTGACATTAGGACCGGTATCACAGATTACAAGTCAGAGCCTGCCACCCGGTGACGTAGCCTCCACACCGGCGGCCCCGTCTGACCCCCCACCCCACACACACACACACACACACAGGTTTTCCAGCCTTAATGGACTTTTTGAAAGTCAAGCTACAGCATGGCTGCGTCAGGACTTTGACTAGGCCACATCCAACAGTTAATTTAGTCTTTCTCTTTAGACTATAATTGGTGATAACATCCAACAACCAACTACCTCTTGTGTTTTAGATTACTGTCCAAAACATGACAGATTTCATGGTTTCTTTTATCAAAGCAGGATTGCAGGTCCTGAAGCACAAACACAGCCCCAGACCATCACACTACCACCATTATATTTTACTTTTGGTGCTATATGATGTTCTTTGTCTGAAATTTGATGTGTTTAACTTGCTACTGTAATCCAGTTAAATAAAGGAGATGGATGGTAATTCATCGCAATTTTATTATCCGTCTTTACAAAGAGAGAACAAGAAATTCATAGCAGCCTATTAGCTTAATTTTCTGCCCTGTTTGGTTAGACAAAGGCTCCTCTGACTAACTTCAAGTCTGCAGAAAAGCTGTGAAGGTTGTCAGAGCGCAGTTAATCAAAACAATTGCAGACAGTCGGAGAAAACAGTATTATGAATAAAACACTGAGAAAGAGTCTGGTTGGTTATGAGAAGTAAGATTTTTATCCCAAAAACTTCTAATAGGATAAGCAACTCCTCTCTCTTAGACACCTTGCAACCTTGCAGCTGAGGCCTCAATGAATGCTTTTTGAAGTAAATGTAAATTTAGCACTCATAAATCAATATATGTAAAAGGGAATTAATAGGAGATAGATTTTTTTCCCTCCTCACCCTTTACTCCAAATGTAATGGAACATTATTAAACCACAGCCAAAACTGGAATATTGCATTTAGAGTAAAGACAAAAGCTCTAAAGAAAATTGTTTTTCCAAAGTCTTGGAGATTATTAAGATGTTCTCTGGAAAAATAAGCAGAGCCTTAATGTTCTTTTGGCTCAGCAGTAGTTTTGGTCTGAGAAATCTGCCATGCAGGCCACTTTTTCCATGTCTCTTTCTAAGGGTGGATGGATGAGTTGTTGCTGCAATCTTGCGATAATTTTGGTTGGTTGACCATTCCTAGGAAGGTTCATCGCTGTTGTCTGTGCCGTTTGTAGATAATGTATCAGTTGGCTGAAGGCCAAAAGTGTTCAAAATCCTCTTCAAACTGATAAATCTCAGTTACCTTATTTATCATTTGTTCCTGATTTTCATTGGGTCTTGGCACCATGTCAAGCTTTTGAGGATATTTTGGTGTGCTTCAGTTTGTCAGGCAGGTCCTGTTTAAGTGATCTCTGGATTTAGAAAACATGTGGCATTACTCAGGATAGGGTATGGCTAGTGAAAGTGAAGTTTATGTATTTTGTTCTTAGTTGTGTCATCTGTGATTAATATTCAAATTGGCTTGTTGTTCTGAAACATTAAAGTTTGTGAAAAATACAAAAAATGAGAAATCAGGAACGGGCAAACACTTTTTTTTCATGCCATGTATATTACAAGTAGAGCTTAGGGAGTAAAAAGAGTAGCGATATGATATGAAATTCTTAGAGTTTTCTCTACTTAGCAGATGGTCAATATTATTCAAACATAATCAGATAATAACACACTTAATATATGGTTGTCCACTTAAATTGGTTAGTTTGTTCTGTTTTGTTTTCACTCACTTATATATATATATATATATAGTCTCAGTAGACATTTCAAAAGTTTTGTTCTCTACCTTTCTGCCCCTTGTTCTGACAATCGTAAAGTATTTAATTAGCCTTCATTTAGACTGAGAACTTGACATTTCTTGATTTAATTAAATCAGGATAAAAACTACAGGATGCCATTGAATCAGAGAAGGAGTCCTTTACATTGTAGGTGTATGATTAAGGGCAAAAGTGTGGATCTCTTATCATATGTCCATCTCTGTAACCATTGAGAAAAACAGAAGGGTTTGATAGAGATACTACACTGGTGAATGTTTTTGTTAAACTGCATATTTAACAAGCAATTTAATAAATAAGATTTTTATAATATATTTTGAAATCATTGAAGCTTTACTGTATGAAGTTAATTATTGCCTCTGTTAGAAAGAGATTTATTTTTTTACCTGACTCAAAGTGTGCCTCCTTGAATTGTACTGCCTCAGGAAGCATTTATCTAATCTCATTTCTATTTTTTAATTAGAAGTTGTTATCTAATAAGATGTGGCAATTTGCTGTAGAAAAACTATAACTGATGTAACAAACAAATGAAGATTTCATTGAGACAATAGGGAGTAATTAAGCTAGCGGGACATATCTTCAAACAACTATCATCACAATCATCTTTTGGGAGTGAAATAATTCAGCTTGTCAGTACAAAGAGATAAAGCAGCTTCCCAGGTTTAAAACATGAAGAACTAAATTGAACTCTCGCATTAAAATTCCTAGCAAATATTAATTTCATCCAACTCACTTAATATTAATTGAAGTAAGAAAGTATTCACATCCCTCCGTTAAAAAAAGGCTGTTTTAATGCTGGAAATTGAACCTTCTCCCCTGTCGCAGGCTTTTTGCAGCTTCTAACAGGTTTTCTTCTGGAATCGCAGTTAATCCAGCTATATATATATATATCTTCTCACGGATTCTAACCAACTGCCTTGATCATAAAAACTTTCCCAACATCCTGAATCTGCTGCTACCATGTTTTAATGTGGTCATTCTGCGGTCATGTTGTTTTTCGCAGTCCAATTTTCTCCAACATATTGTGTTTTGGTCTGGGCTAAAAAAGTTTACATTTGGCTTAATCTGATTATCCATCCTCTGTGTCATTCCAGATGGATTTTAATAAAATAACTTTTTTAAAGGCTGCCTCCTATGCCTTTGTTTCAGCAGGGAAATTAATGTTGCCATGTTCCGTAAAGGCCAGACTTGGGGAAAGCGATTGATAGTTGCCATGTACACAGACTTTCATCCCCTATCGAGTTATCATGGCTTTTTGCTTCCCCTCTGCTAGCCTTGCCCTGGATCGACATGTCTTGAAAACAATTTATGGTTGAATCATAGTTTGTTTGTTTTTGCAGCTGACATTGCACCTTTCAAAGCCTAAAACAATGTTTTATAACATTTCCTATTATATTCTCTTATAAATTTCTTGGGACATTGACAGAATAGCTGTGGATTCATGCTTAGAATGAATAATACTCCTGAGGTTGACTTTGTTTACTAATCAGGTTACTCCAACTGCACTTTATAGGCCTTAATGCTATTTAGGGGTAACAGAATAAAAGGGGGTTAGACAAAAACACTTTGTTACTTTTTTTTCTACTACTACTATCCAAAGTGGGGGGTGGTGGTGGTGGGTGGGGTGGGGGGTTCTTCCTGGTTCTGCATAGCAGGACGCAGAATTGTCACGTTTGTCGTACAGGTTGGATGAATGCGACCAACATATTCTCATTATCAGTGCGTATGAAATCGTACGAAAAGTTATGCACACAATTTCGTACGTTTTGGACGTTTTTCCTCAAAAAAACCACATCAGTGCGCATGCGCTGGCAGACAGAAAAAAAAAAGTAGATCCGCAGACGGACGGAAAACTGGTAAAAACAGTGCAATCATCACTTATTCATGTCTCTAACTACGTTGCTTGCTGTTTTATATCTTAGGGTTAGGGTCAGGGTAAGGGCTAATTGTAATTTATATTCTATATTCGTGAATGGTGCGTCAGATGCGCATGCGCATACGACGAAAAAAACGTCCAAAACGTACGAAATTACGGTGCATAACTTTTCGTACGATTTCATACGAACTCATAATGAGAATAGGTTGATGCGACATGGTCATACAGGCAGAGGTATTGGAAAAGATCAGACACGTATTGTATTTACGACCACATAGCCAAGAGGCCTGGGTCACATATGAAAACAATTGGATCTCTGTTTTAAAAAGATCAAATACGGGTTGCATTGGGCAAAAAAAAAAAAAACATATATGGGTTATTTCAGGCTGCTGTGTGAACGTAACCTAATATCTACAAAAAACATTGGCCAGTTAATGTATCAGTACATGTCTAGACTGCAGTTGTTCTCAGTTTTTTCCTCCTTTACACAGTTCTTAACATTTATAAATATCTATTCTTCCATGTGTTCTATTTGTGTTTCTGTTCCAGCAGATAGAGAATGTTATTTCGTTAGGAGCTGATAAGCCATCTTTGTTTTGCAGGACTTTCTCCTGGTGAACCTGTTCCTCTGTGACTTCAGCAAAAACTCCTCATCTGCTCCAAGAAGGTATCTATCTTTCTTCAACTGTCAGGGGAATGATTTCATGTGTTCATTTGGTATTGTCTTTAGCTCTATCAGAAATTGTTTTTGTTTTTTTTTTCTTTTGAGATGCATAAAAGCTTTTGAGCTTGTGAGCAGGAGACCCTGCTCACAAGCCACAGTAACTAAATCCTTGCCTTGACCTTGTCTACCCTGAACAGTGATAAATCCTAAAGGCAGATATGCTAAATGCCACTGTCAAATAAACAAACAAACAGAAAGTATGACTCTGTGGGAGGCACAGCTTGCCCTCCTTTTTACAGGATAATACATCTCAGGAGGCTTGTGTTTGCTTTGGCGAAAAACTGGCCAAAAAGAAGATTTCAGCTTTTATAAAGATGAACGTTCTAAGTGTAACATGATGACAGTATGTCTATTACTGTTGTGTTGCTGCCGGTTGAAGGAGCATGTTTTGTCATGCAGATGCATGCACAATGTTGGCTGCAGGCAGAGAACGATGATGGAAAATGGCTGCAGTGCTACGTGGGGGCTTCCCTGAGGTGTGACACGCAGCTCGTGATTTTCACACTGAATTAATTTCATAACAAGCACAAGTCTTAACTGAGATACTATCTATAGGAGCAGGCTGTCACTCACATTTTAGAGAAAATCTCCCATATGCAGTGCACCCACCAAAGATGTGGAGACGCAAGAGAAAAAAAATTACCTTTTCATTTTGAAGATGGAAGTGACTGAAAATAAAGTCAAGTGAAACAGTAAGAGACGAGGCCATCATTTTAGTTTTAAAGTGGAGAAAACTAGATCTGCAGCTATATACTGTTTTAAATGTGAAGCGACCGAAGTGGTTTCTGCCTAGATTCTATTATCTAAGAAACAAATCAATATTCTTTCCACAGTGGGTGCATTAATGATTTTTGTTTTTCTTTTTACTTCTCTAAATGCTCCATTTTGTTAAAAAAACAAACAAAAAAACTATTCATTAATCAAGCCAATGTGAAAACGTAGGTGTAAAGTTAAAAAGGCTCCATCTTAAATGCAGTGTTGACAAATATTTGACCGCTGCTGTCCATCAACAAATAATACAGTGTTTGTTGGGTTTTGAAAAAGTGTTCAAGAAGCTTAATAATTCATGGTTTGTTCTCAAATAAACATCCTAAAATGGTGGCAGGCACATAAGTGCATCTAAAAGAATGCAAATATTCTCCAAAAGTTAAATATGTTTGGTTTTCCTATTTTAAAGGATTCATAGTACATACAGTGAAATATTCCAGCCATCCTAGGTTTCAGATTCATTATAAATAATATCATTAGTATATAAGAGTAATATAAGGGTATATCAATTTAAAAAAAATTTTTTTATCATTGCTGTGTAGAAGAAATAATGTTTTCATAAACATGCTGCAACATGTGAACTTTTTTAAAATATTGTTCTTGCAAAAATGATTCCCATGTTTTGGGGTGTTATTTATAAATATGTTTAAAGCAGAACACCATAGCTTTTGACCCAAACTTAATTTAAAATATATTACTTTTTTGGGGTCAATATAGAGCACTTGACGTATATTGGTGCTCAATACACCCTACTCTTGTTTATATAAATTAAGAGAGTAAGATAACTCTTGTTCAGCTGGTCCATGTGGCCTGCCATCTGATTGTAAGATATGGAGATAGACTGTTCAATTTTGTGACAGTGAAGTGTAATTTTATGAAGGGACTTACAGTTATCAAAACCCAATATAACTGAAGCTAGCTGGACTGCAAACAGTTTCCTAATTTGATGAACAAAAATAAGGATTGATATCAGCTGGTTAGGAGAGGTGTGCCCAGCCTCTGAATGTCTCTAAGTCATAATCACTAAATGTGAATAAATTAAGGCTTGGAAAATGTTGTTTGGCGAAACAAATTAATACTTTTAAAGAATTAAGATAATCAATTTAAAAGAAAAACAAAATTACTTATTTGCATTATATTACTTATTTGCATAATATTACCGTTCTGTGACATCCTCAAATGTTTAGTATAAAATATTAAACAAGCAGCATTAGAAAATAAAGAAATAGAGCAGATATTGCAAGAATAAAGTTTCAGACTGATTTAATTTCTCCAAATCACCACTACAAACCCTATCTAGACATGGCTGTGCATGGTGCTGAAAAGATGCAAGGATCCACAGCTGAGCAGGGACAATCATGAGTCACCACAGCCAGCTGTTAACATGGTGGCGCGGCTAAAGATTGCTTTAGCCGCGCCACCATTGCTTTCCAGTAGTAAACAATGTTGATACTATTCAGACAGCAAATAGACTTTAAATGTGTACAACCAGATGGACTACATCCTTATAATTATAAGGATTTTGCCCAATAGAGCAGGGAGAGACCATGGGGAGGAATAAAATCATTGCTGTATTGGGAAAGTTACGTTACTTATTCATAGTTGTGTCGCAGCTCCTCCTCAGAGGAAATTTCACTGCAATAGGTTAGTCCAGAAGTTTCCTGCTATTTTTCTGAACTTAAAAACGATCACAGTGCTAAACCTCAGGTGGTAAGCAGTGAGAAACAGCAGCTGCTGATAGGGAAACATCTGCTGCTTTCTAAGCGTCGTCCAGTTTTCTTCCCTTTATTAAAAGTTTCTCCAGCGTTCATATTGATCCCAATGACAGGATGTCCTGTGTACTGAGCCGTCTGCTCCCATTGCATTGAGACTGGAACACTGGTGCATCTCAGTCCCTCTGAAGGAATAAATTTCATTCATTTCAGCATCATTCCAAATTTATGATCAATAAATCATCTCAAACTTCTACCAAACTCATTACACTCCAGTTCTACCTGATAACTTCCTGCTTTCCACACAGAGCTGAAACAGCTCCAATTGTTTGACTCCACGCACGTCAAAATACGCTATTGTTAAAAAAAAAGCTGTTTTAAGAGACACTGAGAAGAAATGTCACTTTTATTGGTAAATTTACTTCGTTATGGCGGCCAAAACACTGAAATCCTGAATAAATTTTGGAATTATGATCCATTAGACAACATTTAAGTGAGTAGCACCGTTACCTTACTCCAAGAGGGTTCCGGCTTCAATTCCCTGGCCTTGAGTCTTTCTGCATAGAGTTTGCATGTTCTCCCTGTTCATGCGTGGGTTATCTCCGGGTACAGCTTCCTCCTTCAGTCCCAAAACATGACTTTTAGGTTAACTGGCTTCTCTAAATTCTCCTTAAGTGTGAGGGTGTGTCTGAATGGTTGTGTGTCTTTGTGTGTCTGTGTTTCTTTGCGATAGACTGGCGACCTATCCAGGGTGTACCCTCCCACTTGCCCATAGACTGCCAAGTATAGGCACTGGTCCCACCATGACCCTGACAAGGACTAAGTTGGAGAAAATGGATGGATGGATGCTGGTGAAGATTCTCAGTATCCAGGTCATAGTCATTTCAATAAAGTTAAAAAAAAAAAACAATCCAGTGGACTTTGTTTCCAAATTTGAAGACATTTCGCTTCTCATTCATGGTTTGAGGTGTGAAGGAAGCCATCTATATTAAGAAAGAAAAACCAACTTTAAACAGTGAGGGTGGACTCAGATTCCAGCTTTCGAAAACCAACAATACAGCAATATGGTTGGTTCTTTCCTGCTACAGTATCATCGCGGCCCCCACCCCCATGCAGGGGAGCACAACATCTTCCTGTTCAACCAAACCAACAATTTTCCTCGAACGACGCCCATTTTAGAGATAAAGACAGGTATCGGGTATTGCAGGCTAACAAAGAACCCATTCTATAAAGTCTCGAACTCAACGCTATATCTGACATTTTGAATTGAAAAAGCTTCCTGGATGGGAAGCAAAACGTTCTCAAACTTGAAAATAAAGTCCATTCGTTAAACTGTTGATTCTTCCATTTTTCCATCTGTCTATCCATCCATCCATCCATCCATCCATCCATCCATCCATCCATCCATCCATCCATCCATCTTCTTCCTCTTATCCATCAGGGTAATGATGGGGCTGGTGCTCATCTCCAACAGTCTCAAGGTGAAAAGCAGGGTACACCCTGAAAGGTCACCAGTCTGTTGGAGCAGCTTCAGGAAAGTCTATTTTCTAACAATATGTTAGAAACCACATTATACTGTATCATTTAAAGTGATCCTAACATGCTTATGTGAAACATTAAACTTTACAGAATCAATAGAAATAAACCAAATGAGTTTCAGGCATTATTTAAAAAAAAAAAAAAAAAAAGATGCAGGACTTATATCTGCACTATTAAACTGAAACTGGCTTATTGTGAACACATACAATTTAATGTCATTTGCTGTCTTTCTCAGAGAAATACCTCTACACTGTTGTGGACACTGTGAATTACCGTATTGATGCTGCTTATTGCACATTTGGCCAGTTTTTCTTGTTTGTTTTTGTTTTTTCACAGCTTGAAAGTTATTCAATAGTAAATGTCAGGAAGGCGTGATGTGCCAGTAGCTGTGATCTCATTGACTCTGTTCAGCCCTCAATCAAGTTGTTTTAGCTGCTGTCAAGGCATTGCATCTTCTATCAGGTTGCATTAAACTCTATTGTCATTTTCTTTTGCGTGTTTTAAATGCTGTAAATAATGATATGTTTTGGGATATATGTGTTTTTACAGCTGCAACATGGCACAGCCTACACAAGTTTGCAAAAGAATAGATTTAAATTAAGCAAAATCCGTAAAAAAATACTCCATTTAGAAATGAAAATGTTTTATTGTTATCATAAAGGCAAAAGATTTTAACGATTTTAATTGCTTCTGTGCTTGATTACAAAATGATTTCATACTTAGAAAAAGCTTGCTAATTTTCTATCCTCACATAAACTAAGTTGTTACAAACCAGAGGCTGAAACCAATCTCTGCAAGATGCATTTTGTTGACGTTGTGCATATGAGGTTAATGCTATCATTTGGTGTACAGACCACCATCTGTGTGTTTTGGGTTTGTTTGTATGTGGACTGTGTCCACTGTGTGTAGGCATTTCTCTAACATGGTTTAATCCTATGCAGGGCTTACTGGATACAAATCCTTTCTAAAGCTTTTAAGGCTTCTGCCTTTTCATTTGTGTCTCTTTTTCTGTGATTCCGCTCAATCTATCAGGCAGCTAAGGTGACTGCAGCGTTATGTTCCATTTCAACCACTTAGGTAACAGGATATTTTCTACATGTCAAAAAATCTGTTTGACTTTAAAGCAGAGTGGCATTTATCTCTAGTTTAGATGCACATTCAAAATAATTTCTACCTTGTTTAGTGTCAGTTGTTCTGATAATGTGCGTATCTTGGTCCAGGTGAGCCCCTACAATGCAATCCAGAACAAGTTACTGTGTCTCAACTTAAGAAAACAAAATATTGGTCAATTTGGCTTTGGTATTATACACTCTTGTAAGAAAAACTGATATATTTTATAAGGTGTAATATTATTTTTACTGATACAAAATTTGTTCATTTGAAGCTTATCGGTCAACTGATACACAGCTTTAAATAAATAAGCATGAAACAAATCTTAAAACTATAAAATGCTAATGAATTATGACATAAAAAAAGAAAAATATAATATGGGTACAGTAATAAAAAGCTCATTATTTTTGCAGAAGCTTAGCAGCAGGCTGGTGCAGCCTTGAGTGTTGCACCAAATCAAAATGTTTACAACGGTGTTTTAAGGAACCTCTGCTGATGCTTGGCTCCAAATCAGGTCATTGGAAGAGGGTTTGGGTGTGCCAGTAGTCCTCTTGGATTCCCTCACTATTCTTTTCTGTTCTCTGTTGTTTTTCCTGCTGGATTTTTGTGAAAATGTCCGTAGAAGGTAGAAGGATGAGTCTGTTTTGTCCGGTGTTGCCTTTTACCTTTAAAGATCATCAGAGAATTAAATGCGGTCAACTGTCTTTGCTGCATGTTTACTGCTTTTGAGCTCCTTATTTGTTAAGCGATCAGGGATCATCTTTGTTTTCATCTTCTGTCGTTCTTACACCGAGCATATACCTGCTCTTTTCTCCATTTACAGTTATTCCATATTTCCATAAGTGTCCCTTTTTTTCTGCAAACTTGATAATCTTATCTGCCTCATACCTGTGGAAGCACAAGTAAGCATTTGATCTATTGCAAAATATATTGTGAAGCAAATAACATTGTATCCCAGATATTGGTGCAAGCTAAATAACTCTTTTAACAGTCATGTGTGCTGGGAATATTTTAGTGTAATAAACTAGTACTGCTAATAAAGTACTGTTGTACCGGCTTCTTCACTAGTCAGTTATTCAAGAAGTACAACAAAGAACTAAAGAATATCATGCCATAGAAGTGTACTTGTAGGCTTGAATTAAAAGCAAACCATGAGAGTGGTGATTTGGCCAATACTGCCCATGGGTTGCGGCATTAGTATTTATCTAATAACCTTACCTTTTTCTCTCTGGATTTATCATGGGTAAGTGAATTCAAATATTCAGGGTTTTTTTTTTTTTGTAAATTTTCTTATTCAATCCTCATTTTTATTGTAGCTGTTGATTAACTGTATAAAAAAAAAAAGTTATAATCCAAAATCTGCACATGTAGTCTTTTGGTTACTTCAGTGGATCCAGTTCTGCTCCAGATTAGAATTGAGTTGGCGAACAATAGATAGTCATGTATTGTATAGAAGTGGGGAGACTCCAGAAACACAACATTAGACTGACTGACTAGGCGGAGTGCAGGCACAGCACAGCTAAACCGCTGGGTTTCCTTACTTCACATTCAATAGAACAGAGAGGTGACTTTTAAGATAGTTTCTAAGATACTTTTTATTTTCCAACATTAGTATATCACATCAACTCTATTAGTTTTACCATCTATATCAGGTTCAGCAATATTAGGCCACTGAACTCCATCCTCCTTGGTTAAAATGTTTCTTGCATGTATTTAATTTGGAACAGAAAATGAATGCATGCCATATGAAATACATAAAACTGTATAAATATGGCATCAAAGTATGGCTTTGTAAATGGGATTTTAATAGTATATTGATGATTACAATTCAATATACTGTGCATCTCTAACTGATTGACCTTTACCCCATGTAATTTTCTAAGACTTCCCTAAAGCAGAGAAACACCACATGTAATAATCCAGGATTATTAAGGGACATTAACATTGAAAAGTAAGCTATGTATGTAATGATTTTTACTTAATTAAATGATAAAAGAAAGATTTTAAAATAGCAAAATACTACTACTGTAAATACTACTAAAGGCATTTCTATCATTACCTGATATCAGTACTAATCATTATCAACTGTTTTGTGTATAAAGGCAGCAGAGCAAAGATAGAAAACATTTAGCAGTTCACACAGGCCCCTTTTTGTCTCATCCGCTATAAATGACTTAGGTCAAGAGAAGATAATAGAATAATATTCTCTTCCCTTTTTCATTATTATAAGTGTCTCACAAGGTGAAAGAGTGAAGCGCAGACTAAATTGGTAAATGAGCCTATTTTTATAATGTCGACTCTATTTTAATAACCCCCGCCTGTGGTTGCTTGAAATATCAGGATTACATAACCTAATTAGTGTCACGCCGACAAATATCTTCAGATTCTTTTGAATTAATTTAATTCCAAAAACTATTAAATAATGGGATTTCTTTATTTAGAAATGACAAAACCATATCAGTATTTATCTTCAGAAGGAGAAATACACCTACAAGTTTTACCTAGAAATCCACTGAGAAATCATTTAGTGACTGGATTTGATTTGTGTAAATCCTGTATTGTTAATTCAACACTAAAAACATAACATAAAGGTAGCCTTTATTCTCCATGAGTGAGTTGCATAAGCAGCTGTTTAAAAATGGATAGAGGGTATTTACATTTTGCTGGATGTTTTGCTCTTCTGTCATTTTATACATTTAGGTAAATGCTAAGTTTTTCAAACAAAAACTTGGGCCTACATCTACATTATATGTTAATGCTGACTTTAGCAGATAATAGGAAGGCTGGAATGTATAGAGGAACTGGCTGGTGACTGGAAGCATCTAATTTTCAGATTGATTTGTCCTGACAGTGACCAGCCATTCCAAAGTCAAAATGCGTTCTTTTCCAGGTTCTCTAAGATAAAAAACGACACCAGCACTCCTTGGTGGAGTCAGTGTTTGTTTGTTTTTTCCAGTATAATAGAGGTATTTGAACCTAAAGTGAGAAAAAGCTCAGAGACTAAAGGAACTATAGAAGGAAAACTATTTCTACCACATATTGAGACAATTTCACCTACATTCTGTAGAAATTATACATTAAGTTATGCATGCAATTTAGATGCATTTTGTAGTGCCATAAGAAAAGGTTCATGGAAAATGTGAATTACATGACTGAACTTCACTAAATGTTTAAACTCTCTGAAGCTGGTTTTGGAGTTTTTCCAAAGAAAGCGTTTTAGGTAAAGAGGAGTTCAATCTGAAAAACTCACACGAAGAGAAAAGACAATTAGGAGAAATCTATTGATACAATTACTTTAATAATAATAATAATAATTACTTTGTCTTTGGCGTTTAGACCTCGGCAGGAAACATAGCGCTTATATTTGATACATATGCATGAACAGGAGCAAAGAAACGGGCTATTTCCCCCCAGGCCTGAAACTGGTGGTGGAATGGAGATAGATGAAGTTGGTCAGTCTGTAGACTGCTGGTTAGTGAGACGGTATGCTGAGCTTTATGGGGAGATCCAGTGGATTGTATGAGCTGATACTAGAGCTTCACTCAGGGACCTGGAAGATGGAAGTCCAGTTTGGATAACACAGGTTGAGAGAACCTGTCCGTGATGAGCAAGCATGAAGCGACAGTGAAGAAGAAAAACTCCCCGGAGGGAAGAAACCTCTGGTAGAACCAGGCTCAACATGGCGGTCTTCTGCCGGACAGGTTAAGATTAAACAGGAACGCAGTAAGAGTCCAGGAGGAATGACACTTTGATGAAGCTTTAGCTACGAAAGTGGAGGAGGGGCTGGAGGTGGGTTGAAATGATGTCATCTGAATGAAGTCACACAGCCTGCGCACAGGAGCAGACAAGTGGGTATCGGAGGCCTTTTAAGATGAACTTTGGATGCAAATTGGCTTTCGTGGAGGCGTGGTTCAAGAGATATTATGCCCCCCATCCTCCGGGACCTAACACTGGCGATGGAAAGGAGGCTAAAGATGGATTGGAAGCAGGTGAAAAAGAGGGTAATGGTGGAGATGGTGTGGAGGACGACTGTAGTTGGTGGAAGAGTCGATTGACTGCGTCGCAGGTGGATGTAGGAAAGCAATGAGTTTCTTCAGTTGAACTTCCGCCTAGGCTCCATATGGGAACACATTTGTCGAGTAAGTTATGACAAAGCAACATTTTACCTCACATGACTAATTTGCTGTTTCTGTTGCCAGGGTCCTGCCCTTAACACAACCATGAGAATCAAAATTTTCTCTCCATATGGAATCTAAAACTAGATTCTCTAAAACTAGTATGTTGGACTTCCTTTATTGCAGCACATTCATTAAAACCTTGCACAATTTCTGATCTTTTCTCCATGCTAGTTTGATACCTTTACTTCCTGTTGGAATTATAGTTGTGGAAACACAACTATAGTAAGACTTCTACAAATGATGAATTCAATCGGCCACTGTAGCAGAGATCCTTCAAGGAGTAAGCGCTGAACCACCCCATAAACAAACTGTATGTCATTACCACAAGACCCAGTCTCTGGAGATTCTCTAAAGGTTTCTGCCAGACCCCAGTGTCCAGATCCTTTTTCTGCAGACAGGAAGGTAAAACATTGAGGCAGGAATTAAACATTAAAATATGCGCACATTGTAAAATACAAGTACACACTGAACACATATAACAGAGGATAGGATAGCAAAAATACACGTCTATGAAAATGAGCTCTAATTAGAAAGGAGCAGCTAATTCAATGAAAAAACATAAAATTAAGACAACTTTGTGGAACTTCATTGGAAAGCTGAACTGGAAAGCTCCTTAAATGACAGACTGCTGCACCCTAAATGCACCAGGGAGCGTTATCACAGATCCTTCCTCCCAGCAGCTGGAAGACTTTATAAGCACCACTGTTCCCATCAACCTCAATAAGTTTTTACATTCATGCTAATTTTGCACAGTTTCTGTCTTAGTCAGTAAGATAACATGCTGTTGTCATTTTATTATTTTTTTTTTTTTTTTGCACATCTCTGATGTTGCTTTCTACATATCCATTACTGTAAAAATGTCCACGGCTGTTATTGATTTTTTATTCTCCAAATACAGAGTATAATGTTAAAAAAAAAAAAAACTGTACAGTACAATTCTCTGTTTTAGTTTCCTATCTTTTATATTTTTACACTTTTCTAAGGTGCACAGTGTGTGACCACTTATAATATAACATTTGCTGCTATAAACACCACAATTTCCCTATTGTTGGACAATAAGGAGATTTTCTCTTCTATTCTAATTAGATAGCTGTCTCTCCCAAAACTAACATGAACATTAAGGTATGAGCCTTATGTCCAATGAAGTTCCACAAAGTTGTTGTCTTGTTATGTTTTTTTATCGAATCAGGTGATTTGGGCATATTTCCCAAACATGGTTTCTCAAACTGCCTTTACATCAAATTCAGGCAGCTGCAAAAGAATTCGATTGAGTGTTTTATTACATAGACAACTACACTTCTTCTGGTAAACATCTGCTTATGTCATCTTCCAGGCAGCTGCTGCAGCCAGCTTTCCTTGTAATAGATACACCTGTTCTGTTCCTGCAATTTTCTCAATGTCTCCTTTTCCCCTCCAACTCAACAGCTCCCTCCTCCCCCACCGGTATGCATAATTCAAGAGGGAGCAGAGTTTTTGCTGCATGTAATGGTAGGAAGCTGAGCTTTATAAGGAAGCTCGACAACATTGAAGAGCTGAAGCCAGCAGGAGTCACGATCTGTCATTTTATGGCTTTCCTTTGCGAATCACTGGCTGTCATCCCTTGCAGACACCTCTTCGGTTTTTATTCTGAACTTTTCCTTTTTTGTTCTTACTTCCTCCTCGCTGTGGTAAATGCCCCTTCTCCCTGCCCTCTTTATATCGGATGAGTGCTTTCTGCTTCCCTGTCCAGTATGTGTAGCCATCTGGTCTCCTGTCCCAAGCCTCATGTCAGTCTGCAGTATCAGTGCTCTCTGAATCCATTTGACAAGATTAATACAGTAAATCTCAGACAGATATAAGCTGCTCGCTTTGATAGAGATTGTCGGGAGGAGCACAGTTCAGTTCTGGCCTTGAGCTAATGAGTTTGTTCAGGTTTTCTTTAACTTTGACATTTCATATGAGCCACCAAAATAGTTGAATTCAAAAGGAAAGCATTTGATGTAAAAGACAGCGACATCCCGAGATAGAAATTTTGAACCACTCGCATGCAATGGTCCTTAAAAAATAGAGCCATTTTATTTTGAGACAGGCTATACAGAAAAGCCCAAGGGAGTTTCCCATGCATTGCATCACAGACTCTTAAATTGTTGCTGTTTCAAATGTTTCCATCTCTCAGCTCACTGCAGGATAGTTTAACTGGTTGAAATGACAGTTTTTTTTTACGAATTAGAGACTCATTTTTCCTGCAACTTACAATGGTGTACTAATTTTTATTTATTTATTCATTTATTTTAACTCCTAAGTTTAGACATTTACAGTATCTTTTTGATAACTCTGCTGTAGTCTCTCAAAACTATATTTTTTTTCTGAGATTCCATAATGTAGTTTTAATTTATGTAAGTGTATTATAAAGATAAGATCCAAATTGTACAATTTAATCACATTTTTTTTTTAAACCATATATCACAGTTTCAAATGTTAAATTGTCATTTTAAGTATAAAAGCACAATTACTTGTTGTAATATCTTTGATGTTTAAAGCTTTTCTTTGCAGAGAGTGTAAAGTCATCACATTACCTAAAGGCCTGAACACACTGATTGTGTATGACTTTAAAATCTCCGATCCAATTTTTTTCCTGACTGCGTATAGAGAGGCTCCAACTAGGCAGTGTGGGGAGATTTTTTATTTTTTTTTTACCTCTGTCTCTGTACTAAACACAAATAAAAAAAAATCCCACATTTGACTTGGACAGATTTTGAAAATTTAATAAAAAAGCACATTAAAAACCCACCAGCACATTCTATAAAGCAAAGCTCTGCTTAACGAGTCTGTGCAGCATCTCAAACCAGAACAGATAGAGAATGTTCATATATTAAAAACATAATGAGATCTACGTCTAAAGAAAATAAAAATGCAGCGATTAACACCATGAGACGGTTTCTACGCTGACTGAGGTAAAGATTTGATTTTCAGAGAGATCAGGAAAGTTGGTGAGAGATACGTCGTGCTTAGCTGCTCTGTCTGCCTCTCCTTATATATTTTTTGTGAGGCTCTAAGAGGATCACTATTTTACTATATTAGTTTTTTTTTTTTGTTTTTTTTTTTCAAGGAGATTGATAAAGTTAAGTTTCTGCCCCTCGTTGTTTTTGCCTGGCTCAAAGAGAATCACTACTCTATCTGTTTTCTGTCCTCCTTAGTTCCCACCATGGGTAAAGTTTTCTTGCTGCTGAATTACTGCATAGTCTGACTAAAATAGAACTAGGGTCTATCTTAGTCGGACCTACATGAGCCCCCTTGCATAAAATCCTGTCAGGTGTGATGATCCTTATTAATTTTCAATGAATGCCAAATGCCTCGCTGTCATCTGAAAAGATTTCCTGTCAGATCTGATGCAAAATCCTATTTGCTGTGTTCTGGACTTAAGAGTTTGATCAACTCTGCTAACCTGTTTTGTAGCCTTTTCCATGTCCTTGGCTAATGCTTTCTTCTTTGATCGGAAGGTGGGGCCTATAAGCATTACATATAGTTTAATTAACATTTTAATGTTTCATCTTGTTAGTTATTTGGTCTAGAATGACATTTTTAGGACATAATGTACTTTTTTTTCTTCAGAACCTGCATAAACTGCAGCTGCTCATTCCTCCATCTTCATTCCCCCCAGACCTCTCCTTCCATCCGGGGGAAAACAAGGCTGCATTTCTTGGCCGCATATTAATTAGTCTTCAAATTTGAATACAAACAAGCCACGCCCCTTTGCTATGTATGACATAATCGGACGATTAATCTGGCCTTCGGAGGATGCAACCTTGCTTAGTGCACACCCACTAAACTATTTCCATTGATAGGAAATTCTCAAAATTTCTGTTGACCAAAGTATTTAATATTTCTCTTAATATATATATATAACCTGAGAAATAGAAACATGTTTAGTCCCTTTGTCATATCTCCAGCATTCTGGACTCCAGTTGCTGCATTAAAGACTTTTCTTTGTACTGTGTCATGCACGGCCTATCTGAGGGCTACGTGAAACTCATCCACACAGTGTGCCATTCATTCACCTTGCACTGTGATTTTACAGTATGCTGCCTTTTACACAATTGAGGTTCTATTATTTCTAAACCAATCCACTGTCATATTACCAAATGTTGGCCATTTGAAGTTTGATTGCGAGACTTTCACAAATGAATTTATTGTACAGATAACATCCTGAGGCAGCCGAATGCATAATTTCCCTGAGCTCCTGAGTGTTCGTTCAATCACCCATTCTGTCATAAACATTTTTCTTGCTTGGTGGTTTTATGCCGTAAGCCCATCTCCAAAAGCAGTGTTTTTATATGGCACAGCTCAGAGTTGCTGGAATAAATGATAGTGGAATATTCTCGTGTTTTGGTTGAAAATAACTCAAATGCAAAGCAGAGAAGGAATGAAAAAAAGTAATTTTTTACATAGATTAGGCAGAGAATTACACTTAGGTCTTTTATCTAGAAAAAAGACATGCAGCACCGCCAAATGGAGGAGCATGCACTGGGCATAGAGGAGGCTGGTTAACAGAGGCATCCAGCAGAGAATAAGTTCAAGCAGGTGTCCACGTAGGGTTGGAGAAATTAGATGTAAACCAGAACCGATAATTGGATTGAAAAAGGAGCAGCTGGGGCAGAGAGAAGGTAAAAAAGCAGTTGGAGTTAGAAATACAGAACAAATAAGGAAAACATTAAACAAATATGAACAGAGAAATTAAGCTTAGGTGAAAACTCAAACTAGAAGACCTGATTCAGCCTCACCTCTCATCCCTTCACTGCGTGATGCCCATGTGTTACAGATCCTTTCACCCCAACGCCATGGCTCTGCTGTGGCCTATCATATTTTAGGACTCTTCTACTGACTACAATCCTCCTCCAAACTATCTCCACCATTACCCTCTTTTTCACCTGCTTCCCATACATCTTTAGCCTCTTTTCCCTCATCAGTATTAGGCCCCGGAGGATGGGGGGGCATAATATCTCTAATTCTCTATGCCTTCATCTTCCATGACCAAAATCTGTATTTCTGCAACAGTGTCGGACTTGGCTATTGGGGAACCACCAGTTGGTAATTAGAACCCGTGGTTGTGGCTTTATTTGAACACAATGTACTCTTATGACCTTACTTGAAGGAAAAACTGAAGGCTTACAAAAACTTTCTTTCTAAACCTGGGGGTATACTAAGAAGCTGGTCCAGTAATAAAGCAGGTTAAGTTAACCCTTGTGGTATAGCTATATGTTAAAGCACCTAATAGCAGAGCCAGGAGTCCTTATTTTCTTAACTAAATGATATCTGCAGGTGTATCTATTCGCAGATTTACCACTACCTGTAGGTTAACTAAGCCTGATTTATTACTTAACCATGTTCTTAGTATCATTCATTTCTTTATTTAACCAGGTAAACCCCGTTGAGATCTGGATCTCATTTTCAAGGGGGACCTGGACAGAGATCTGCAATACACTACAACCTGGTGATAAAAATAAAACCAGTTAATACATATGCACAAATATAAAACAATAAAAACAATTTAAAAGCAGTGACAGTGTTTCATAGAAGCTTGTTGTCTATCTTTAAGAACCGCTCGAAATAAGTCCAATAAAATATATTGTCTGACATCTTGAGCTCAGACTGGAGTTGATTCCACGCTGTAGGAGTGAACACACTGAAATACACCCCCTAGTCTAAATTTTGCCAGCACCTGGTTGTGTACAATTTTAAAGTGAATAGCACTGACCTTACTTGAAGAAGGAAAACCGAAGGCTTACAAAAAGGTATTTTCAGAATCAGAATCAGACATACTTTAATAATCCCAGAGGGAAATTACAGTTTCAGTACAACCGTTCGTCACAATACTTTGTTCGTTGGATGGATTAACTGAGGATTTTCTGTCTAAACTTGGTCTAAATTTCTCCTCGATTGGTTGTGTATATTATTTTAAGTGAATTTGACCTTTAAAGTTTACCAAAATGTAAAAAATGTAATTCAATCTGCATTTGCCCTTCTTTTTTACTTTTTACTTATAGTTTTCATTATATTATTTGAGTACATCTATTTAGAGTAATTTTCATACTTAAGTACAAGACATTTGAGATACTTTAAGACTTTAACGCAAGTAACATTTTAGTCAGTGACTTGGACTTTTACCACAGCCATATTTTAGAGAGGTACCTATACTTTTACTTCACTCTGAGATTTCAGTACTTTATACAACATTGGGTAAGACCTGGAATGCAGAATGAGTTAAAATAAAAAATAAAAACCTAAAACCTTAGGATGATGACAAAAATGTCTTTTGTTACTTTGGTTATAATTTTGTCTCTTTTTCTGCCACTTTGGTGAAGGGCTTTCACAGTGATCTGCCAATAAAATTGTGGCATCCCACACAAAAAACAGCTCTTGCTACTTTATTTCTGTCTTTTCTTTGAATTGACAAATCTATTCCTAGCTTCCGTATGCACAGCAAGATACTTAAAGGCGGTGATCATATAGGAGTATTCTCTCTTGCATTGATAAGTGGTGATCAACTTGGCACAGATAATTTACCTTATTCTGTAACTGAGACTACTAGCCAAGAAGTTGCTTTCAGCACTTAATCATGCTGCATTTATTGCAGCTGTTTAGTTGTTGTAGTTTTTTAAGAAAACTTTCTACCTTGCTGATCTCACTCATGTTTAATTTAACTCCATTGCCACATCATGGCTTAGTTTTTTTTATTTTATCTAAAAACAGTTGTCTTTATGTTTAGCTTTGTAAAAGCTTTTACAAATATCACTTGCCCCTCAAATAAAGTAGGACATGAGAGGTGACCCAGTAGTGTCAGTAGAAAGCCCTGATTTCCAACAGAGCATCATGGTATTATCCTCATTGCGTCTCATGTGTTCCCACGTGTCTCGACCTGTATGTCGAGCGGTGTGTGCCTTTTTTTGAAAATCTTCTTAAAGGAGGTGTTTGGTTTGAGAATAATAATGATAAACATATTTGTTTTATTTTGACGTCATGCTCTGGTAACCTTCCAGGAGGAATAAAGGGTTCAGATTAAGCCTTCACAGCTGCCATGCAAGGCTAACTTTAGCTTAATCAGCATGTCACTTCTGTAGAGATTTTAAATAAAGAAGCTTATATAAAAGTATGTGACTAATACATAACATTACTTTGCATCAAATTTGCATTGCAACAATGCTGGATATGTGGCAGCTCCTCTGCAAATGTAATCAAGTACATTTGATAAGAGTACCGCACATTCTGTCTTTTTTTTTTTTGGCAATAAGGCTAATGGACTTAAATGTTGAATAGATCCTGGAATGGCTGGGAGGAGATAGGATTAAGGCCGAATCAACTGGGCAGCTAAAGCTTTTGCATCATCGACGCATCACTTGAGGATGTCAGCGTGTCAAGCAATGTGAAATGCTTTTGAAAAACGCTCCTGACCATGTTGCCTCTGATTCTCCTCACGTCAAACTCAGATGCTCATCAAGAAAATAATGCTGACTGATTTATCAAACTAAGAGCACTTGATCACTAACACAGTACCCTGGCCTCCTTTTTTTTTTTTTTTACCCTTTTTAAAACTATCCAGCTTCCATCTCTATTAGATTATCTGTTGTTTTTCTTCTGTTTTATCTCTCCTCTCCACTCCAGACTAGATCTGTCACATCTCTCCCAGTATCACACAGCTCTCTCTGTGGACCCATCAGAATGGCAAGTTTGAGCCTTTCCGGAACTGCAACACGTGACTGCGTCTGGTTTAAGCGGTTAAAACCACCTGCTGTCTGCTCCAAATCTGACTTTAGATAGTTGGACGGAAAGAACATTTAATACCATGGCAAATGATGGGAAGCTTGGTGCATGCGATAAAGCGCACCAAAATGAATGAGCACGTCAATTTTTTTGTTTGTTTTCTTTTTTCTCTGTATTTGCCAAGGTTGACCGTGACCTCCAGTGGTGTGTTGCATGGGACTGAAGAAGCACATCTGGTATTTTGATTTTCGTGTGGGCTTTTTTTTTTCAGTTTTGTGTGTGAGTTAAGCATCCCATCTGGCTATCCAAAAAAAAAAAAAAATAAAATAAAGGAAAAACCAAGACTGAAGCCTGAAGCAGACTGCAGAAGGATGCTGTTGCTCATGTTTTGGAAGATGCTCACATCTGTTTAAGACGAAGAAAATAAATGACAGCCCAAATGCAAAATATGTCACAATTAATGAATCCTGCTGTTTAAAAACAGACTAGTCTGATTTTTTGTTTTTCCTGTCTTCGCATGTCATCCTAAAATATTTTACCTCACAGAGATGAATGCTTTATATTGGCCTGAAGCGCATAGCTAACCCCGAGGAAAACAAAAGCAAAAAAATACCATTCAAAGACAAAAACAGACATTTGTGCAGTGTTTTGTGGTACAGGCTGAAAAGCTCAGCTCCTGATTAATAAATGCTCCGTTTCTTTATTCTATTGTATCTATTGTATTGAGCCTTATATTAAATTTTTCAACAGTTGTTGAAAACCTTTTCTTTCGATGGTTTGCTGTCTTATAGAGTCTGCAGGTTGCCTGAAGCATTTATACCTTTAGCCCAAGTTAATGAACATCTACCTCAATAACAGAAGCAGGAAAACGTCTGTTTACAGTCATTCGTCTTTCTGGTCAATGACGTCATTTTAAAGGCTTAAAGGGGATAAACGGGAGGTTTAATGCATTTAAATACTGTGAATGTCTCATTTAATTAATCAGATTATGTTTGATTTAGAACATACATGTTTACAGCACTATGTAGAGCAGTTTTAGTCATGGCAGACTCAAAAAACGAGGTCCAAATCTTTGAAGATTTTATTTATTTATTTTATTTTCTTCTAGTTGTCCAGACCTTTTCAGAGGTGGGTTATAACTACACACATTGCTCACATATATTTACCCGAGTAACTGTTTTTGCTTGCAGAGTTTTACAGTACTATACCTTTGAAGTTTACATAAGTAATATTCTTGTAAAATATCGCTTCTCTTACTTGAGTTAAATTTCTGGCTATTCTGTTCATTGCAAATAATTTGAGCTATTATATTGTCAGGTAAATATTTAGTAAATAATATACATTTTTTGTGGAACTTTTTTGCTCCATTCCAACATATAATTGGTTTTTAGAACATTGATGTTGAAAAATTTGTATTTGGAAAATAAGTCAAATTTTGTTTATCTGTAATATTATACTTTATATTTCCATTTTTTTTTATTCTTGTCTTTAAATGACATGACATCTGTCTGATAGATACGTCATTTTGAAATACTAAATCATATGATATGAGCAAAGAAATACTGAGTACTTGGCTCTTTTTACTAAATATATAAATAAATTTTTACTGTTGGATGACTACTTTTTTTCCTTTTATACTATATAAATTTATACTTTTATACTATAAAATAAAATATAAGTTTTGCTACCCTCACTTGAGTAACATTTCTGGGTGTTCTACCCACCTCTGGACCCATAACAATTTGCTAACTTAAAACTATGGATCAAATCAAAACATTAAACAAAACGGCTCAGTAAGTGCTTTTTATTGTTGAAATGAAAGTTCATGCCTGTACAATCTAGGGCTAAAAAAAATTTATCGGAATGATCATGATTAATTGATTATTGAAGCAATCATCAACTAATTTAATAATTGATTAATCGTTAACTGGGGTGTAGAGATTCTAAAAAATACATTTTGCATTTAAGATAAAAAATAAGGTTTTCATCTGTCAGTACGCTCTATCCAGAACCCCTCCAGTGAAAAAGTTTTAGTTTCACCTGGTTTAAATTTGAAAAAAATCTATAAGGAGCCTTTTGCTAGCTGATTATTAATTGAAAAAATAATCGACGGATTAATCAATTTGCAGAATAGTCGTTAGTCGCAGCGCTAGTACAATCAGGAAGGAGACCGCAGAGTTTAGATTTCATACTAGGTGTGAAAAAAAATATTGACATTAAATACAAAATAATTCAAAAATTTAAAAGGTAACTCTAAAGTGTCCCAAAGACAATTTATACATAGGCCAAATGCAATACATATATGGGTACAAGAGCTGAAAGATGCAAGGTGTGGTGATGGTTTGTTGCAGGAGGAACAGCGCAGCATTACGATATCTAGCGTAATTTCCGAAATGCAAAGAGACATGAAAATTTGAGATAATTTGCAAAATAACTAAATCTACACTAGAAACATGATGACACAGAGACATAACAATGACCCAGAACAAATCCAGAAATCCACCAATTAAGAAAATGAGAGTCTATAGCTGACCAAAAAGATTGGATGGGATCTATACTACAAGTGTACGTACTTCCAAAAGCCAAAAATCTAATAAGCAAAGGATGTTTAAGATTTTTCCCACCATGTGAACCCACAAAAACAAGGACATTTCCTTGATAACTCATACCTATGTACACAAGTGTCCTCACAGACCTGTGTGTAGTCGCCAACATTCAACCATAAAAGGTTTGGACAAAGAACCATATAAATGTTATTGTGTGCTTAAATAGCTGATCAATGCTATTTAACCATCACCAACCATAAGGAAGAGAGCAAAAAAGCGCAGTTTAACCGAGGCATAGATAGGTGTGTTGGAGACTAAGCTGGAGATTCAGATAAATGTGTCTGGTTGCCACGGTAGTGGTGTGGAAAATAAAATGGAGTGATTTAGATGGAAAGAAAATCAAATGTATTTCTGATCATAATAACAAGGACATCCAAGGAGGCAGGGAGTTTGGTGCTTTGCCCTGGCTGGGATACCTCAGCTTTGTGGATAAATTTACAGATTTCTTTGTTGTGGTGTTTTTGCTAAAAGCTGCTTCAGGTGGAGAATTAATTACTTATTGATATCCTTGTGGGGAAAATTTGGGCTGTTAAGAGCATAAAAAAAAAAAACACTGAGTAGTTAAAAGCTGCAATTCATTTTGAAAAACTCACACAAAGAGAAAAGGCAGTTAGGAGAAATTTATTAATACAATTACTTTGTCTTCGGCGCTCAGACCTCGGCAGGAAACATAGCGCTTAATTTTGATAGATATGCATGAACAGGAGCAAAGAATAGGACTGTTTCTCCCCCAGGCCTGAAACTGGTGGTGGAGTGGAGATAGATGAAGTTGGTCAGTCTGTAGACTGCTGGCTAGTGAGACGTTATGCTGAGCTTTATGGGGAGATCCAGTGGACTGCGTGAGCTGATACTAGAGCTTCACTCAGGGACCTGGAAGATAGAAGTCCAGTTGGATAACACAGGTTGAGAGAACCTGTCCATGATGAGAAAGCATGAAGCGACAGTGGAGAGGAACAACTCCCCATTGGGAAGAAACCTCAACATGGCGGTCTTCTGCCGGACCGGTTGAGATAAGACAGGGAACGCAGTAAGAGTCCAGGAAGAATGACACTGTGATGAAGCTTTAGCTACGATGGTGGAGGAGGGGCTGGAGGTGGGTTGAAACGAAGTCTTCTGAATAAAGTCACACAGCGCAACTACCGCCTGCGCACAGGAGCAGACAAGTGGATCGGAGGCCTTTTAACATGAACTTTGGATGCCGATTGGCTTTCGTGGAGGCGTGGTTCAAAGCTGATTGGCTGTGTCGCAGGTGGATGTAGGAGAGTAATGAGTTTCTTCAGTTGAACTTCCGCCTAGGCTCAATTTAGTAATCAAAATAAAGCTTTTAAAAAGCCAAAATCTGGATAAGCTGCCAACCAAGCTATCTATAAGATTGGTCTGTTTCATCAGTTTATTAAATTCAGATATTTCCCTAATTTCTCCATAGCTCAGTAGATTGTCTCAGATCTTTAATACCCTATTGCCTGAAGCTGCGTCCATTTTTCACCCTTTAAATAACCTATATATATATATATATATATATATATATATATAT